>NW_026908107.1:0-71275 GCF_033978785.1 Entelurus aequoreus | reverse complement strand
AAATCCAATTTTTTTTTTTTTTTTTTTCAGTTTTTTTTCTAAGTGTTTGATCGAGAGAAGGAAAAAGAGGTGATTTTTAGCCACTCTCGATTTTGTACTTAGAAAAAATCCAAATTTTTTTTTTTTTTTTCCGTTTTTTTTCTAAGTGTCTGATCGAGAGAAGGAAAAAGAGGTGATTTTTAGCCTCTCTCGATTTTGTACTTAGAAAAAATCCAAATTTTTTTTTTTTTTTTTTCCATTTTTTTCTAAGTGTCTGATCGAGAGAAGGAAAAAGATGTGATTTTTAGCCTCTCTCGATTTTGTACTTAGAAAAAATCCAAATTTTTTTTTTTTTTTTTCCGTTTTTTTTCTAAGTGTCTGATCGAGAGAAGGAAAAAGAGGTGATTTTTAGCCTCTCTCGATTTTGTACTTAGAAAAAATCCAATTTTTTTTTTTTTTTTTTCTTTTTTTTTTTCTAAGTGTCTGATCGAGAGAAGGAAAAAGAGGTGATTTTTAGCCACTCTCGATTTTGTACTTAGAAAAAATCCAATTTTTTTTTTTTTTTTTTTTCCGTTTTTTTTCTAAGTGTCTGATCGAGAGAAGGAAAAAGAGGTGATTTTTAGCCACTCTCGATTTTGTACTTAGAAAAAATCCAAATTTTTTTTTTTTTTTTCTTTTTTTTTTCTAAGTGTCTGATCGAGAGAAGGAAAAAGAGGTGATTTTTAGCCTCTCTCGATTTTGTACTTAGAAAAAATCCAAATTTTTATTTTTTTTTTTTTCCGTTTTTTTTCTAAGTGTCTGATCGAGAGAAGGAAAAAGAAGTGATTTTTAGCCTCTCTTGATTTTGTACTTAGAAAAAATCCAATTTTTTTTTTCTTTTTTTTTTCTAAGTGTCTGATCGAGAGAAGGAAAAAGAGGTGATTTTTAGCCACTCTCGATTTTGTACTTAGAAAAAATCCAATTTTTTTTTTTTTTTTTTTCCGTTTTTTTTCTAAGTGTCTGATCGAGAGAAGGAAAAAGAGGTGATTTTTAGCCACTCTCGATTTTGTACTTAGAAAAAATCCATTTTTTTTTTTTTTTTTCCGTTTTTTTTCTAAGTGTCTGATCGAGAGAAGGAAAAAGAGGTGATTTTTAGCCTCTCTTGATTTTGTACTTAGAAAAAATCCAATTTTTTTTTTTTTTTTTCTTTTTTTTTTCTAAGTGTCTGATCGAGAGAAGGAAAAAGAGGTGATTTTTAGCCTCTCTCGATTTTGTACTTATTAGAAAAAATCCAAATTTTTTTTTTTTTTTTTAGTTTTTTTTCTAAGTGTCTGATCGAGAGAAGGAAAAAGAGGTGATTTTTAGCCTCTCTTGATTTTGTACTTAGAAAAAATCCAATTTTTATTTTTTTTTTTTATTTTTTTTTCTAAGTGTCTGATCGAGAGAAGGAAAAAGAGGTGATTTTTAGCCTCTCTCGATTTTGTACTTAGAAAAAATCCAATTTTTTTTTTTTTTTTTTCCGTTTTTTTTCTAAGTGTCTGATCGAGAGAAGGAAAAAGAGGTGATTTTTAGCCTCTCTCGATTTTGTACTTAGAAAAAATCCAATTTTTTTTTTTTTTTTTCATTTTTTTTTCTAAGTGTCTGATCGAGAGAAGGAAAAAGAGGTGATTTTTAGCCACTCTCGATTTTGTACTTAGAAAAAATCCAAATTTTTTTTTTTTTTTTTTCCGTTTTTTTTCTAAGTGTCTGATCGAGAGAAGGAAAAAGAGGTGATTTTTAGCCACTCTCGATTTTGTACTTAGAAAAAATCCAAATTTTTTTTTTTTTTTTTCCGTTTTTTTTCTAAGTGTCTGATCGAGAGAAGGAAAAAGAGGTGATTTTTAGCCTCTCTCGATTTTGTACTAAGAAAAAATCCAAATTTTTTTTTTTTTTTTTCCACTTTTTTCTAAGTGTCTGATCGAGAGAAGGAAAAAGATGTGATTTTTAGCCTCTCTCGATTTTGTACTTAGAAAAAATCCAAATTTTTTTTTTTTTTTTTTCCGTTTTTTTTCTAAGTGTCTGATCGAGAGAAGGAAAAAGAGGTGATTTTTAGCCTCTCTCGATTTTGTACTTAGAAAAAATCAAAATTTTTTTTTTTTTTTTCATTTTTTTTTCTAAGTGTCTGATCGAGAGAAGGAAAAAGAGGTGATTTTTAGCCTCTCTCGATTTTGTACTTAGAAAAAATCAAAATTTTTTTTTTTTTTTTTCCGTTTTTTTTCTAAGTGTCTGATCGAGAGAAGGAAAAAGAGGTGATTTTTAGCCACTCTCGATTTTGTACTTAGAAAAAATCCAATTTTTTTTTTTTTTTTTTTCCGTTTTTTTTCTAAGTGTCTGATCGAGAGAAGGAAAAAGAGGTGATTTTTAGCCACTCTCGATTTTGTACTTAGAAAAAATCCAAATTTTTTTTTTTTTTTTCATTTTTTTTTCTAAGTGTCTGATCGAGAGAAGGAAAAAGAGGTGATTTTTAGCCTCTCTCGATTTTGTACTTAGAAAAAATCCAAATTTTTTTTTTTTTTTTTTCCGTTTTTTTTCTAAGTGTCTGATCGAGAGAAGGAAAAAGAGGTGATTTTTAGCCTCTCTTGATTTTGTACTTAGAAAAAATCCAATTTTTTTTTTCTTTTTTTTTTCTAAGTGTCTGATCGAGAGAAGGAAAAAGAGGTGATTTTTAGCCACTCTCGATTTTGTACTTAGAAAAAATCCAATTTTTTTTTTTTTTTTTTTCCGTTTTTTTTCTAAGTGTCTGATCGAGAGAAGGAAAAAGAGGTGATTTTTAGCCTCTCTCGATTTTGTACTTAGAAAAAATCCAATTTTTTTTTTTTTTTTTCCGTTTTTTTTCTAAGTGTCTGATTGAGAGAAGGAAAAAGAGGTGATTTTTAGCCTCTCTTGATTTTGTACTTAGAAAAAATCCAATTTTTTTTCTTTTTTTTTCCTTTTTTTTTCTAAGTGTCTGATCGAAAGAAGGAAAAAGAGGTGATTTTTAGCCACTCTCGATTTTGTACTTAGAAAAAATCCAATTTTTTTTTTTTTTTTTTTCCGTTTTTTTTCTAAGTGTCTGATCGAGAGAAGGAAAAAGAGGTGATTTTTAGCCACTCTCGATTTTGTACTTAGAAAAAATCCAAATTTTTTTTTTTTTTTTTCCGTTTTTTTTCTAAGTGTCTGATCGAGAGAAGGAAAAAGAGGTGATTTTTAGCCTCTCTTGATTTTGTACTTAGAAAAAATCCAATTTTTTTTTTCTTTTTTTTTTCTAAGTGTCTGATCGAGAGAAGGAAAAAGAGGTGATTTTTAGCCACTCTCGATTTTGTACTTAGAAAAAATCCAATTTTTTTTTTTTTTTTTTCCGTTTTTTTCTAAGTGTCTGATCGAGAGAAGGAAAAAGAGGTGATTTTTAGCCACTCTCGATTTTGTACTTAGAAAAAATCCAATTTTTTTTTTTTTTTTTTCCGTTTTTTTTCTAAGTGTCTGATCGAGAGAAGGAAAAAGAGGTGATTTTTAGCCACTCTCGATTTTGTACTAAGAAAAAATCCAAATTTTTTTTTTTTTTTTCCGTTTTTTTTCTAAGTGTCTGATCGAGAGAAGGAAAAAGAGGTGATTTTTAGCCTCTCTCGATTTTGTACTTAGAAAAAATCCAATTTTTTTTTTTTTTTTCCATTTTTTTCTAAGTGTCTGATCGAGAGAAGGAAAAAGATGTGATTTTTAGCCTCTCTCGATTTTGTACTTAGAAAAAATCCAAATTTTTTTTTTTTTTTTTCCGTTTTTTTTCTAAGTGTCTGATCGAGAGAAGGAAAAAGAGGTGATTTTTAGCCTCTCTCGATTTTGTACTTAGAAAAAATCCAATTTTTTTTTTTTTTTTTTCATTTTTTTTTCTAAGTGTCTGATCGAGAGAAGGAAAAAGAGGTGATTTTTAGCCACTCTCGATTTTGTACTTAGAAAAAATCCAAATTTTTTTTTTTTTTTTCCGTTTTTTTTCTAAGTGTCTGATCGAGAGAAGGAAAAAGAGGTGATTTTTAGCCTCTCTCGATTTTGTACTTAGAAAAAATCCAAATTTTTTTTTTTTTTTTTCCGTTTTTTTTCTAAGTGTCTGATCGAGAGAAGGAAAAAGAGGTGATTTTTAGCCTCTCTTGATTTTGTACTTAGAAAAAATCCAATTTATTTTTTTTTTTTTCCTTTTTTTTTCTAAGTGTCTGATCGAGAGAAGGAAAAAGAGGTGATTTTTAGCCACTCTCGATTTTGTACTTAGAAAAAATCCAAATTTTTTTTTTTTTTTTCCGTTTTTTTTCTAAGTGTCTGATCGAGAGAAGGAAAAAGAGGTGATTTTTAGCCTCTCTCGATTTTGTACTTAGAAAAAATCCAAATTTTTTTTTTTTTTTTCCGTTTTTTTTCTAAGTGTCTGATCGAGAGAAGGAAAAAGAGGTGATTTTTAGCCTCTCTCGATTTTGTACTTAGAAAAAATCCAATTTTTTTTTTTTTTTTTCCGTTTTTTTTCTAAGTGTCTGATCGAGAGAAAGAAAAAGAGGTTATTTTTAGCCTCTCTCGATTTTGTACTTAGAAAAAATCCAAATTTTTTATTTTTTTTTTTCCGTTTTTTTTCTAAGTGTCTGATCGAGAGAAGGAAAAAGAGGTGATTTTTAGCCACTCTCGATTTTGTACTTAGAAAAAATCCAATTTTTTTTTTTTTTTTTTCCGTTTTTTTTCTAAGTGTCTGATCGAGAGAAGGAAAAAGAGGTGATTTTTAGCCTCTCTTGATTTTGTACTTAGAAAAAATCCAATTTTTTTTTTCTTTTTTTTTTCTAAGTGTCTGATCGAGAGAAGGAAAAAGAGGTGATTTTTAGCCACTCTCGATTTTGTACTTAGGAAAAATCCAATTTTTTTTTTTTTTTTTTCCGTTTTTTTTCTAAGTGTCTGATCGAGAGAAGGAAAAAGAGGTGATTTTTAGCCACTCTCGATTTTGTAATTAGAAAAAATCCAAATTTTTTTTTTTTTTTTTTCAGTTTTTTTTCTAAGTGTCTGATCGAGAGAAGGAAAAAGAGGTGATTTTTAGCCTCTCTTGATTTTGTACTTAGAAATAATCAAATTTATTTTTTTTTTTTTTCCGTTTTTTTTCTAAGTGTCTGATCGAGAGAAGGAAAAAGAGGTGATTTTTAGCCTCTCTCGATTTTGTACTTAGAAAAAATCCAAATTATTATTTTTTTTTTTTCCGTTTTTTTTCTAAGTGTCTGATCGAGAGAAGGAAAAAGAGGTGATTTTTAGCCACTCTCGATTTTGTACTTAGAAAAAATCCAAATTTTTTTTTTTTTTTTTCCGTTTTTTTTCTAAGTGTCTGATCGAGAGAAGGAAAAAGAGGTGATTTTTAGCCTCTCTCGATTTTGTACTTAGAAAAAATCCAATTTATTTTTTTTTTTTTCTTTTTTTTTTCTAAGTGTCTGATCGAGAGAAGGAAAAAGAGGTGATTTTTAGCCACTCTCGATTTTGTACTTAGAAAAAATCCAATTTTTTTTTTTTTTTTTCCGTTTTTTTTCTAAGTGTCTGATCGAGAGAAGGAAAAAGAGGTGATTTTTAGCCACTCTCGATTTTGTACTTAGAAAAAATCCAAATTTTTTTTTTTTTTTTTCTTTTTTTTTTCTAAGTGTCTGATCGAGAGAAGGAAAAAGAGGTGATTTTTAGCCTCTCTCGATTTTGTACTTAGAAAAAATCCAAATTTTTTTTTTTTTTTTTCCGTTTTTTTTCTAAGTGTCTGATCGAGAGAAGGAAAAAGAGGTGATTTTTAGCCTCTCTTGATTTTGTACTTAGAAAAAATCCAATTTTTTTTTTCTTTTTTTTTTCTAAGTGTCTGATCGAGAGAAGGAAAAAGAGGTGATTTTTAGCCACTCTCGATTTTGTACTTAGAAAAAATCCAATTTTTTTTTTTTTTTTTTTCCGTTTTTTTTCTAAGTGTCTGATCGAGAGAAGGAAAAAGAGGTGATTTTTAGCCACTCTCGATTTTGTACTTAGAAAAAATCCAATTTTTTTTTTTTTTTTTTCAGTTTTTTTTCTAAGTGTTTGATCGAGAGAAGGAAAAAGAGGTGATTTTTAGCCACTCTCGATTTTGTACTTAGAAAAAATCCAAATTTTTTTTTTTTTTTCCGTTTTTTTTCTAAGTGTCTGATCGAGAGAAGGAAAAAGAGGTGATTTTTAGCCTCTCTCGATTTTGTACTTAGAAAAAATCCAAATTTTTTTTTTTTTTTTTTCCATTTTTTTCTAAGTGTCTGATCGAGAGAAGGAAAAAGATGTGATTTTTAGCCTCTCTCGATTTTGTACTTAGAAAAAATCCAAATTTTTTTTTTTTTTTTTCCGTTTTTTTTCTAAGTGTCTGATCGAGAGAAGGAAAAAGAGGTGATTTTTAGCCTCTCTCGATTTTGTACTTAGAAAAAATCCAATTTTTTTTTTTTTTTTTTCTTTTTTTTTTCTAAGTGTCTGATCGAGAGAAGGAAAAAGAGGTGATTTTTAGCCACTCTCGATTTTGTACTTAGAAAAAATCCAATTTTTTTTTTTTTTTTTTCCGTTTTTTTTCTAAGTGTCTGATCGAGAGAAGGAAAAAGAGGTGATTTTTAGCCACTCTCGATTTTGTACTTAGAAAAAATCCAAATTTTTTTTTTTTTTTCTTTTTTTTTTCTAAGTGTCTGATCGAGAGAAGGAAAAAGAGGTGATTTTTAGCCTCTCTCGATTTTGTACTTAGAAAAAATCCAAATTTTTATTTTTTTTTTTTCCGTTTTTTTTCTAAGTGTCTGATCGAGAGAAGGAAAAAGAAGTGATTTTTAGCCTCTCTTGATTTTGTACTTAGAAAAAATCCAATTTTTTTTTTCTTTTTTTTTTCTAAGTGTCTGATCGAGAGAAGGAAAAAGAGGTGATTTTTAGCCACTCTCGATTTTGTACTTAGAAAAAATCCAATTTTTTTTTTTTTTTTTTTCCGTTTTTTTTCTAAGTGTCTGATCGAGAGAAGGAAAAAGAGGTGATTTTTAGCCACTCTCGATTTTGTACTTAGAAAAAATCCAATTTTTTTTTTTTTTTTTCCGTTTTTTTTCTAAGTGTCTGATCGAGAGAAGGAAAAAGAGGTGATTTTTAGCCTCTCTTGATTTTGTACTTAGAAAAAATCCAATTTTTTTTTTTTTTTTTCTTTTTTTTTTCTAAGTGTCTGATCGAGAGAAGGAAAAAGAGGTGATTTTTAGCCTCTCTCGATTTTGTACTTAGAAAAAATCCAAATTTTTTTTTTTTTTTTTTAGTTTTTTTTCTAAGTGTCTGATCGAGAGAAGGAAAAAGAGGTGATTTTTAGCCTCTCTTGATTTTGTACTTAGAAAAAATCCAATTTTTATTTTTTTTTTTTATTTTTTTTTTCTAAGTGTCTGATCGAGAGAAGGAAAAAGAGGTGATTTTTAGCCTCTCTCGATTTTGTACTTAGAAAAAATCCAATTTTTTTTTTTTTTTTTTTCCGTTTTTTTTCTAAGTGTCTGATCGAGAGAAGGAAAAAGAGGTGATTTTTAGCCTCTCTCGATTTTGTACTTAGAAAAAATCCAATTTTTTTTTTTTTTTTTCATTTTTTTTTCTAAGTGTCTGATCGAGAGAAGGAAAAAGAGGTGATTTTTAGCCACTCTCGATTTTGTACTTAGAAAAAATCCAAATTTTTTTTTTTTTTTTTCCGTTTTTTTTCTAAGTGTCTGATCGAGAGAAGGAAAAAGAGGTGATTTTTAGCCACTCTCGATTTTGTACTTAGAAAAAATCCAAATTTTTTTTTTTTTTTTTCCGTTTTTTTTCTAAGTGTCTGATCGAGAGAAGGAAAAAGAGGTGATTTTTAGCCTCTCTCGATTTTGTACTAAGAAAAAATCCAAATTTTTTTTTTTTTTTTTCCACTTTTTTCTAAGTGTCTGATCGAGAGAAGGAAAAAGATGTGATTTTTAGCCTCTCTCGATTTTGTACTTAGAAAAAATCCAAATTTTTTTTTTTTTTTTTTCCGTTTTTTTTCTAAGTGTCTGATCGAGAGAAGGAAAAAGAGGTGATTTTTAGCCTCTCTCGATTTTGTACTTAGAAAAAATCAAAATTTTTTTTTTTTTTTTTCATTTTTTTTTCTAAGTGTCTGATCGAGAGAAGGAAAAAGAGGTGATTTTTAGCCTCTCTCGATTTTGTACTTAGAAAAAATCAAAATTTTTTTTTTTTTTTTTCCGTTTTTTTTCTAAGTGTCTGATCGAGAGAAGGAAAAAGAGGTGATTTTTAGCCACTCTCGATTTTGTACTTAGAAAAAATCCAATTTTTTTTTTTTTTTTTTTTCCGTTTTTTTTCTAAGTGTCTGATCGAGAGAAGGAAAAAGAGGTGATTTTTAGCCACTCTCGATTTTGTACTTAGAAAAAATCCAAATTTTTTTTTTTTTTTTTCATTTTTTTTTCTAAGTGTCTGATCGAGAGAAGGAAAAAGAGGTGATTTTTAGCCTCTCTCGATTTTGTACTTAGAAAAAATCCAAATTTTTTTTTTTTTTTTTTCCGTTTTTTTTCTAAGTGTCTGATCGAGAGAAGGAAAAAGAGGTGATTTTTAGCCTCTCTTGATTTTGTACTTAGAAAAAATCCAATTTTTTTTTTCTTTTTTTTTTCTAAGTGTCTGATCGAGAGAAGGAAAAAGAGGTGATTTTTAGCCACTCTCGATTTTGTACTTAGAAAAAATCCAATTTTTTTTTTTTTTTTTTTCCGTTTTTTTTCTAAGTGTCTGATCGAGAGAAGGAAAAAGAGGTGATTTTTTAGCCTCTCTCGATTTTGTACTTAGAAAAAATCCAATTTTTTTTTTTTTTTTCCGTTTTTTTTCTAAGTGTCTGATTGAGAGAAGGAAAAAGAGGTGATTTTTAGCCTCTCTTGATTTTGTACTTAGAAAAAATCCAATTTTTTTTCTTTTTTTTTCCTTTTTTTTTCTAAGTGTCTGATCGAAAGAAGGAAAAAGAGGTGATTTTTAGCCACTCTCGATTTTGTACTTAGAAAAAATCCAATTTTTTTTTTTTTTTTTTTCCGTTTTTTTTCTAAGTGTCTGATCGAGAGAAGGAAAAAGAGGTGATTTTTAGCCTCTCTCGATTTTGTACTTAGAAAAAATCCAAATTTTTATTTTTTTTTTTCCCGTTTTTTTTCTAAGTGTCTGATCGAGAGAAGGAAAAAGAGGTAATTTTTAGCCTCTCTCGATTTTGTACTTAGAAAAAATCCAAATTTTTTTTTTTTTTTTTCCGTTTTTTTTCTAAGTGTCTGATCGAGAGAAGGAAAAAGAGGTGATTTTCAGCCACTCTCGATTTTGTACTTAGAAAAAATCCAAATTTTTTTTTTTTTTTTTTCCGTTTTTTTTCTAAGTGTCTGATCGAGAGAAGGAAAAAGAGGTGATTTTTAGCCTCTCTCGATTTTGTACTTAGAAAAAATCCAAATTTTTTTTTTTTTTTTTCCGTTTTTTTTCTAAGTGTCTGATCGAGAGAAGGAAAAAGAGGTGATTTTCAGCCACTCTCGATTTTGTACTTAGAAAAAATCCAAATTTTTTTTTTTTTTTTTTCCGTTTTTTTTCTAAGTGTCTGATCGAGAGAAGGAAAAAGAGGTGATTTTTAGCCTCTCTCGATTTTGTACTTAGAAAAAATCCAAATTTTTATTTTTTTTTTTTCCGTTTTTTTCTCTAAGTGTCTGATCGAGAGAAGGAAAAAGAGGTGATTTTTAGCCTCTCTCGATTTTGTACTTAGAAAAAATCCAAATTTTTTTTTTTTTTTTTTCCGTTTTTTTTCTAAGTGTCTGATCGAGAGAAGGAAAAAGAGGTGATTTTTAGCCTCTCTCGATTTTGTACTTAGAAAAAATCCAAATTTTTTTTTTTTTTTTTTCATTTTTTTTTCTAAGTGTCTGATCGAGAGAAGGAAAAAGAGGTGATTTTTAGCCACTCTCGATTTTGTACTTAGAAAAAATCCAATTTTTTTTTTTTTTTTTCCGTGTTTTTTCTAAGTGTCTGATCGAGAGAAGGAAAAAGAGGTGATTTTTAGCCACTCTCGATTTTGTACTTAGAAAAAATCCAATTTTTTTTTTTTTTTTTTTTCCGTTTTTTTTCTAAGTGTCTGATCGAGAGAAGGAAAAAGAGGTGATTTTTAGCCACTCTCGATTTTGTACTTAGAAAAAATCCAATTTTTTTTTTTTTTTTTTTCCGTTTTTTTTCTAAGTGTCTGATCGAGAGAAGGAAAAAGAGGTGATTTTTAGCCACTCTCGATTTTGTACTTAGAAAAAATCCAATTTTTTTTTTTTTTTTTTCAGTTTTTTTTCTAAGTGTCTGATCGAGAGAAGGAAAAAGAGGTGATTTTTAGCCACTCTCGATTTTGTACTTAGAAAAAATCCAATTTTTTTTTTTTTTTTCCGTTTTTTTTCTAAGTGTCTGATCGAGAGAAGGAAAAAGAGGTGATTTTTAGCCTCTCTCGATTTTGTACTTAGAAAAAATCCAAATTTTTTTTTTTTTTTTTCCATTTTTTTCTAAGTGTCTGATCGAGAGAAGGAAAAAGATGTGATTTTTAGCCTCTCTCGATTTTGTACTTAGAAAAAATCCAAATTTTTTTTTTTTTTTTTCCGTTTTTTTTCTAAGTGTCTGATCGAGAGAAGGAAAAAGAGGTGATTTTTAGCCTCTCTCGATTTTGTACTTAGAAAAAAATCCAAATTTTTTTTTTTTTTTTTCATTTTTTTTTCTAAGTGTCTGATCGAGAGAAGGAAAAAGAGGTGATTTTTAGCCACTCTCGATTTTGTACTTAGAAAAAAATCCAATTTTTTTTTTTTTTTTTCCGTTTTTTTTCTAAGTGTCTGATCGAGAGAAGGAAAAAGAGGTGATTTTTAGCCTCTCTCGATTTTGTACTTAGAAAAAATCCAAATTTTTTTTTTTTTTTTTTCCATTTTTTTCTAAGTGTCTGATCGAGAGAAGGAAAAAGATGTGATTTTTAGCCTCTCTCGATTTTGTACTTAGAAAAAATCCAAATTTTTTTTTTTTTTTTTTCCGTTTTTTTTCTAAGTGTCTGATCGAGAGAAGGAAAAAGAGGTGATTTTTAGCCTCTCTCGATTTTGTACTTAGAAAAAATCCCAATTTTTTTTTTTTTTTTTCTTTTTTTTTTCTAAGTGTCTGATCGAGAGAAGGAAAAAGAGGTGATTTTTAGCCACTCTCGATTTTGTACTTAGAAAAAATCCAAATTTTTTTTTTTTTTTTTTCCGTTTTTTTTCTAAGTGTCTGATCGAGAGAAGGAAAAAGAGGTGATTTTTAGCCACTCTCGATTTTGTACTTAGAAAAAATCCAAATTTTTTTTTTTTTTTTCTTTTTTTTTTCTAAGTGTCTGATCGAGAGAAGGAAAAAGAGGTGATTTTTAGCCTCTCTCGATTTTGTACTTAGAAAAAATCCAAATTTTTTTTTTTTTTTTTCCGTTTTTTTTCTAAGTGTCTGATCGAGAGAAGGAAAAAGAGGTGATTTTTAGCCTCTCTTGATTTTGTACTTAGAAAAAATCCAATTTTTTTTTTCTTTTTTTTTTCTAAGTGTCTGATCGAGAGAAGGAAAAAGAGGTGATTTTTAGCCACTCTCGATTTTGTACTTAGAAAAAATCCAATTTTTTTTTTTTTTTTTTTCCGTTTTTTTTCTAAGTGTCTGATCGAGAGAAGGAAAAAGAGGTGATTTTTAGCCACTCTCGATTTTGTACTTAGAAAAAATCCAATTTTTTTTTTTTTTTTTTCCGTTTTTTTTCTAAGTGTCTGATCGAGAGAAGGAAAAAGAGGTGATTTTTAGCCTCTCTTGATTTTGTACTTAGAAAAAATCCAATTTTTTTTTTTTTTTTTTCTTTTTTTTTTCTAAGTGTCTGATCGAGAGAAGGAAAAAGAGGTGATTTTTAGCCACTCTCGATTTTGTACTTAGAAAAAATCCAATTTTTTTTTTTTTTTTTTCCGTTTTTTTTCTAAGTGTCTGATCGAGAGAAGGAAAAAGAGGTGATTTTTAGCCTCTCTCGATTTTGTACTTAGAAAAAATCCAAATTTTTTTTTTTTTTTTTTCCGTTTTTTTTCTAAGTGTCTGATCGAGAGAAGGAAAAAGAGGTGATTTTTAGCCTCTCTCGATTTTGTACTTAGAAAAAATCCAATTTTTTTTTTTTTTTTTTCATTTTTTTTTCTAAGTGTCTGATCGAGAGAAGGAAAAAGAGGTGATTTTTAGCCACTCTCGATTTTGTACTTAGAAAAAATCCAATTTTTTATTTTTTTTTTTTTCCGTTTTTTTTCTAAGTGTCTGATCGAGAGAAGGAAAAAGAGGTGATTTTTAGCCACTCTCGATTTTGTACTTAGAAAAAATCCAATTTTTTTTTTTTTTTTTTCATTTTTTTTTCTAAGTGTCTGATCGAGAGAAGGAAAAAGAGGTGATTTTTAGCCTCTCTCGATTTTGTACTTAGAAAAAATCCAAATTTTTTTTTTTTTTTTTCAGTTTTTTTTCTAAGTGTCTGATCGAGAGAAGGAAAAAGAGGTGATTTTTAGCCTCTCTCGATTTTGTACTTAGAAAAAATCAAATTTATTATTATTTTTTTTCCTTTTTTTTTCTAAGTGTCTGATCGAGAGAAGGAAAAAGAGGTGATTTTTAGCCACTCTCGATTTTGTACTTAGAAAAAATCCAATTTTTTTTTTTTTTTTTCCGTTTTTTTTTCTAAGTGTCTGATCGAGAGAAGGAAAAAGAGGTGATTTTTAGCCTCTCTCGATTTTGTACTTAGAAAAAATCCAATTTTTTTATTTTTTTTTCCGTTTTTTTTCTAAGTGTCTGATCGAGAGAAGGAAAAAGAGGTGATTTTTAGCCTCTCTCGATTTTGTACTTAGAAAAAATCCAATTTTTTTTTTTTTTTTTTTCCGTTTTTTTTCTAAGTGTCTGATCGAGAGAAAGAAAAAGAGGTTATTTTTAGCCTCTCTCGATTTTGTACTTAGAAAAAATCCAAATTTTTTATTTTTTTTTTTCCGTTTTTTTTCTAAGTGTCTGATCGAGAGAAGGAAAAAGAGGTGATTTTTAGCCACTCTCGATTTTGTACTTAGAAAAAATCCAATTTTTTTTGTTTTTTTTTTCCGTTTTTTTTCTAAGTGTCTGATCGAGAGAAGGAAAAAGAGGTGATTTTTAGCCTCTCTTGATTTTGTACTTAGAAAAAATCCAATTTTTTTTTTCTTTTTTTTTTCTAAGTGTCTGATCGAGAGAAGGAAAAAGAGGTGATTTTTAGCCACTCTCGATTTTGTACTTAGAAAAAATCCAATTTTTTTTTTTTTTTTTTCCGTTTTTTTTCTAAGTGTCTGATCGAGAGAAGGAAAAAGAGGTGATTTTTAGCCACTCTCGATTTTGTACTTAGAAAAAATCCAATTTTTTTTTTTTTTTTTTTCCGTTTTTTTTCTAAGTGTCTGATCGAGAGAAGGAAAAAGAGGTGATTTTTAGCCACTCTCGATTTTGTACTTAGAAAAAATCCAATTTTTTTTTTTTTTTTTCCGTTTTTTTTCTAAGTGTCTGATCGAGAGAAGGAAAAAGAGGTGATTTTTAGCCACTCTCGATTTTGTACTAAGAAAAAATCCAAATTTTTTTTTTTTTTTTCCGTTTTTTTTCTAAGTGTCTGATCGAGAGAAGGAAAAAGAGGTGATTTTTAGCCTCTCTCGATTTTGTACTTAGAAAAAATCCAAATTTTTTTTTTTTTTCTCCATTTTTTTCTAAGTGTCTGATCGAGAGAAGGAAAAAGATGTGATTTTTAGCCTCTCTCGATTTTGTACTTAGAAAAAATCCAAATTTTTTTTTTTTTTTTTTCCGTTTTTTTTCTAAGTGTCTGATCGAGAGAAGGAAAAAGAGGTGATTTTTAGCCTCTCTCGATTTTGTATTTAGAAAAAATCCAAATTTTTTTTTTTTTTTTTTCATTTTTTTTTCTAAGTGTCTGATCGAGAGAAGGAAAAAGAGGTGATTTTTAGCCACTCTCGATTTTGTACTTAGAAAAAATCCAATTTTTTTTTTTTTTTTTTCCGTTTTTTTTCTAAGTGTCTGATCGAGAGAAGGAAAAAGAGGTGATTTTTAGCCTCTCTCGATTTTGTACTTAGAAAAAATCCAAATTTTTTTTTTTTTTTTTTCCATTTTTTTCTAAGTGTCTGATCGAGAGAAGGAAAAAGATGTGATTTTTAGCCTCTCTCGATTTTGTACTTAGAAAAAATCCAAATTTTTTTTTTTTTTTTTTCCGTTTTTTTTCTAAGTGTCTGATCGAGAGAAGGAAAAAGAGGTGATTTTTAGCCTCTCTCGATTTTGTACTTAGAAAAAATCCCAATTTTTTTTTTTTTTTTTCTTTTTTTTTTCTAAGTGTCTGATCGAGAGAAGGAAAAAGAGGTGATTTTTAGCCACTCTCGATTTTGTACTTAGAAAAAATCCAAATTTTTTTTTTTTTTTTTTCCGTTTTTTTTCTAAGTGTCTGATCGAGAGAAGGAAAAAGAGGTGATTTTTAGCCACTCTCGATTTTGTACTTAGAAAAAATCCAAATTTTTTTTTTTTTTTTTCTTTTTTTTTTCTAAGTGTCTGATCGAGAGAAGGAAAAAGAGGTGATTTTTAGCCTCTCTCGATTTTGTACTTAGAAAAAATCCAAATTTTTTTTTTTTTTTTTTCCGTTTTTTTTCTAAGTGTCTGATCGAGAGAAGGAAAAAGAGGTGATTTTTAGCCTCTCTTGATTTTGTACTTAGAAAAAATCCAATTTTTTTTTTCTTTTTTTTTTCTAAGTGTCTGATCGAGAGAAGGAAAAAGAGGTGATTTTTAGCCACTCTCGATTTTGTACTTAGAAAAAATCCAATTTTTTTTTTTTTTTTTTTCCGTTTTTTTTCTAAGTGTCTGATCGAGAGAAGGAAAAAGAGGTGATTTTTAGCCACTCTCGATTTTGTACTTAGAAAAAATCCAATTTTTTTTTTTTTTTTTTCCGTTTTTTTTCTAAGTGTCTGATCGAGAGAAGGAAAAAGAGGTGATTTTTAGCCTCTCTTGATTTTGTACTTAGAAAAAATCCAATTTTTTTTTTTTTTTTTTCTTTTTTTTTTCTAAGTGTCTGATCGAGAGAAGGAAAAAGAGGTGATTTTTAGCCACTCTCGATTTTGTACTTAGAAAAAATCCAATTTTTATTTTTTTTTTTTCCGTTTTTTTTCTAAGTGTCTGATCGAGAGAAGGAAAAAGAGGTGATTTTTAGCCACTCTCGATTTTGTACTTAGAAAAAATCCAATTTTTTTTTTTTTTTTTCCGTTTTTTTTCTAAGTGTCTGATCGAGAGAAGGAAAAAGAGGTGATTTTTAGCCTCTCTCGATTTTGTACTTAGAAAAAATCCAATTTTTTTTTTTTTTTTTCCGTTTTTTTTCTAAGTGTCTGATCGAGAGAAGGAAAAAGAGGTGATTTTTAGCCTCTCTCGATTTTGTACTTAGAAAAAATCCAATTTTTTTTTTTTTTTTTTCCGTTTTTTTTCTAAGTGTCTGATCGAGAGAAAGAAAAAGAGGTTATTTTTAGCCTCTCTCGATTTTGTACTTAGAAAAAATCCAAATTTTTTATTTTTTTTTTTCCGTTTTTTTTCTAAGTGTCTGATCGAGAGAAGGAAAAAGAGGTGATTTTTAGCCACTCTCGATTTTGTACTTAGAAAAAATCCAATTTTTTTTTTTTTTTTTTCCGTTTTTTTTCTAAGTGTCTGATCGAGAGAAGGAAAAAGAGGTGATTTTTAGCCTCTCTTGATTTTGTACTTAGAAAAAATCCAATTTTTTTTTTCTTTTTTTTTTCTAAGTGTCTGATCGAGAGAAGGAAAAAGAGGTGATTTTTAGCCACTCTCGATTTTGTACTTAGAAAAAATCCAATTTTTTTTTTTTTTTTTTCCGTTTTTTTTCTAAGTGTCTGATCGAGAGAAGGAAAAAGAGGTGATTTTTAGCCACTCTCGATTTTGTACTTAGAAAAAATCCAATTTTTTTTTTTTTTTTTTTCCGTTTTTTTTCTAAGTGTCTGATCGAGATAAGGAAAAAGAGGTGATTTTTAGCCTCTCTTGATTTTGTACTTAGAAAAAATCCAATTTTTTTTTTTTTTTTTTCTTTTGTTTTTCTAAGTGTCTGATCGAGAGAAGGAAAAAGAGTTGATTTTTAGCCACTCTCGATTTTGTACTTAGAAAAAATCCAATTTTTTTTTTTTTTTTTTTCCGTTTTTTTTCTAAGTGTCTGATCGAGAGAAGGAAAAAGAGGTGATTTTTAGCCTCTCTCGATTTTGTACTTAGAAAAAATCCCATTTTTTTTTTTTTTTTTTTCCGTTTTTTTTCTAAGTGTCTGATCGAGAGAAGGAAAAAGAGGTGATTTTTAGCCTCTCTCGATTTTGTACTTAGAAAAAATCCAATTTTTTTTTTTTTTTTTTCATTTTTTTTTCTAAGTGTCTGATCGAGAGAAGGAAAAAGAGGTGATTTTTAGCCACTCTCGATTTTGTACTTAGAAAAAATCCAAATTTTTTTTTTTTTTTTTCCGTTTTTTTTCTAAGTGTCTGATCGAGAGAAGGAAAAAGTGGTGATTTTTAGCCACTCTCGATTTTGTACTTAGAAAAAATCCAAATTTTTTTTTTTTTTTTTCCGTTTTTTTTCTAAGTGTCTGATCGAGAGAAGGAAAAAGAGGTGATTTTTAGCCTCTCTCGATTTTGTACTTAGAAAAAATCCAAATTTTTTTTTTTTTTTTTTCCATTTTTTTCTAAGTGTCTGATCGAGAGAAGGAAAAAGATGTGATTTTTAGCCTCTCTCGATTTTGTACTTAGAAAAAATCCAAATTTTTTTTTTTTTTTTTTCCGTTTTTTTTCTAAGTGTCTGATCGAGAGAAGGAAAAAGAGGTGATTTTTAGCCTCTCTCGATTTTGTACTTAGAAAAAATCCCAATTTTTTTTTTTTTTTTTCCTTTTTTTTTCTAAGTGTCTGATCGAGAGAAGGAAAAAGAGGTGATTTTTAGACACTCTCGATTTTGTACTTAGAAAAAATCCAAATTTTTTTTTTTTTTTTTTCCGTTTTTTTTCTAAGTGTCTGATCGACAGAAGGAAAAAGAGGTGATTTTTAGCCACTCTCGATTTTGTACTTAGAAAAAATCCAATTTTTTTTTTTTTTTTTTTCCGTTTTTTTTCTAAGTGTCTGATCGAGAGAAGGAAAAAGAGGTGATTTTTAGCCACTCTCGATTTTGTACTTAGAAAAAAATCCCAATTTTTTTTTTTTTTTTTCCGTTTTTTTTCTAAGTGTCTGATCGAGAGAAGGAAAAAGAGGTGATTTTTAGCCTCTCTTGATTTTGTACTTAGAAAAATTCCAATTTTTTTTTTCTTTTGTTTTTCTAAGTGTCTGATCGAGAGAAGGAAAAAGAGTTGATTTTTAGCCACTCTCGATTTTGTACTTAGAAAAAATCCAAATTTTTTTTTTTTTTTTTTCCGTTTTTTTTCTAAGTGTCTGATCGAGAGAAGGAAAAAGAGGTAATTTTTAGCCTCTCTCGATTTTGTACTTAGAAAAAATCCAAATTTTTTTTTTTTTTTTTCCGTTTTTTTTCTAAGTGTCTGATCGAGAGAAGGAAAAAGAGGTGATTTTCAGCCACTCTCGATTTTGTACTTAGAAAAAATCCAATTTTTTTTTTTTTTTTTTCCGTTTTTTTTCTAAGTGTCTGATCGAGAGAAGGAAAAAGAGGTGATTTTTAGCCTCTCTCGATTTTGTACTTAGAAAAAATCCAAATTTTTATTTTTATTTTTTCCGTTTTTTTTCTAAGTGTCTGATCGAGAGAAGGAAAAAGAGGTGATTTTTAGCCTC
Source organism: Entelurus aequoreus (assembly GCF_033978785.1). Classification (NCBI taxonomy): domain Eukaryota; kingdom Metazoa; phylum Chordata; class Actinopteri; order Syngnathiformes; family Syngnathidae; genus Entelurus; species Entelurus aequoreus. The sequence goes on along the minus strand of NW_026908107.1, from coordinate 53,483 downwards.
TCTCGATTTTGTACTTAGAAAAAATCCAATTTTTTTTTTTTTTTTTTTCCGTTTTTTTTCTAAGTGTCTGATCGAGAGAAGGAAAAAGAGGTGATTTTTAGCCTCTCTCGATTTTGTACTTAGAAAAAATCCAAATTTTTTTTTTTTTTTTTCATTTTTTTTTCTAAGTGTCTGATCGAGAGAAGGAAAAAGAGGTGATTTTTAGCCACTCTCGATTTTGTACTTAGAAAAAATCCAAATTTTTTTTTTTTTTTTTCCGTTTTTTTTCTAAGTGTCTGATCGAGAGAAGGAAAAAGAGGTGATTTTTAGCCACTCTCGATTTTGTACTTAGAAAAAATCCAATTTTTTTTTTTTTTTTTTTTCCGTTTTTTTTCTAAGTGTCTGATCGAGAGAAGGAAAAAGAGGTGATTTTTAGCCACTCTCGATTTTGTACTTAGAAAAAATCCAAATTTTTTTTTTTTTTCTTTTTTTTTTCTAAGTGTCTGATCGAGAGAAGGAAAAATAGGTGATTTTTAGCCTCTCTCGATTTTGTACTTAGAAAAAATCCAAATTTTTTTTTTTTTTTTTCAGTTTTTTTTCTAAGTGTCTGATCGAGAGAAGGAAAAAGAGGTGATTTTTAGCCTCTCTTGATTTTGTACTTAGAAAAAATCCAATTTTTTTTTTTTTTTTTTCATTTTTTTTTGTAAGTGTCTGATCGAGAGAAGGAAAAAGAGGTGATTTTTAGCCACTCTCGATTTTGTACTTAAAAAAAATCCAAATTTTTTTTTTTTTTTTTCAGTTTTTTTTCTAAGTGTCTGATCGAGAGAAGGAAAATGAGGTGATTTTTAGCCTCCTTGATTTTGTACTTAGAAAAAATCCAATTTTTTTTTTTTTTTTTTTCATTTTTTTTTCTAAGTGTCTGATCGAGAGAAGGAAAAAGAGGTGATTTTTAGCCACTCTCGATTTTGTACTTAGAAAAAATCCAAATTTTTTTTTTTTTTTTTTCCGTTTTTTTTCTAAGTGTCTGATCGAGAGAAGGAAAAAGAGGTGATTTTTAGCCTCTCTCGATTTTGTACTTAGAAAAAATCCAAATTATTATTTTTTTTTTTCCGTTTTTTTTCTAAGTGTCTGATCGAGAGAAGGAAAAAGAGGTGATTTTTAGCCACTCTCGATTTTGTACTTAGAAAAAATCCAAATTTTTTTTTTTTTTTTTCCGTTTTTTTTCTAAGTGTCTGATCGAGAGAAGGAAAAAGAGGTGATTTTTAGCCTCTCTTGATTTTGTACTTAGAAAAAATCCAATTTTTTTTTTCTTTTTTTTTCTAAGTATCTGATCGAGAGAAGGAAAAAGAGGTGATTTTTAGCCACTCTCGATTTTGTACTTAGAAAAAATCCAATTTTTTTTTTTTTTTTTCCCGTTTTTTTTCTAAGTGTCTGATCGAGAGAAGGAAAAAGAGGTGATTTTTAGCCACTCTCGATTTTGTACTTAGAAAAAATCCAATTTTTTTTTTTTTTTTTTCCGTTTTTTTTCTAAGTGTCTGATCGAGAGAAGGAAAAAGAGGTGATTTTTAGCCTCTCTCGATTTTGTACTTAGAAAAAATCCAATTTTTTTTATTTTTTTTTCCGTTTTTTTTCTAAGTGTCTGATATAGAGAAGGAAAAAGAGGTGATTTTTAGCCACTCTCGATTTTGTACTTAGAAAAAATCCAATTTTTTTAATTTTTTTTTCCCGTTTTTTTTCTAAGTGTCTGATCGAGAGAAGGAAAAAGAGGTGATTTTTAGCCTCTCTCGATTTTGTACTTAGAAAAAATCCAAATTTTTTTTTTTTTTTTTCCGTTTTTTTTCTAAGTGTCTGATCGAGAGAAGGAAAAAGAGGTGATTTTTAGCCTCTCTCGATTTTGTACTTAGAAAAAATCCAAATTTTTTTTTTTTTTTTTCCGTTTTTTTTCTAAGTGTCTGATCGAGAGAAGGAAAAAGAGGTGATTTTTAGCCTCTCTCGATTTTGTACTTAGAAAAAATCCAAATTTTTTTTTTTTTTTTTTCATTTTTTTTTCTAAGTGTCTGATCGAGAGAAGGAAAAAGAGGTGATTTTTAGCCTCTCTTGATTTTGTACTTAGAAAAAATCCAATTTTTTTTTTTTTTTTTCATTTTTTTTTCTAAGTGTCTGATCGAGAGAAGGAAAAAGAGGTGATTTTTAGCCTCTCTCGATTTTGTACTTAGAAAAAATCCAAATTTTTTTTTTTTTTTTTTCCATTTTTTTCTAAGTGTCTGATCGAGAGAAGGAAAAAGATGTGATTTTTAGCCTCTCTCGATTTTGTACTTAGAAAAAATCCAAATTTTTTTTTTTTTTTTCCCGTTTTTTTTCTAAGTGTCTGATCGAGAGAAGGAAAAAGAGGTGATTTTTAGCCTCTCTCGATTTTGTACTTAGAAAAAATCCCAATTTTTTTTTTTTTTTTCTTTTTTTTTTCTAAGTGTCTGATCGAGAGAAGGAAAAAGAGGTGATTTTTAGCCACTCTCGATTTTGTACTTAGAAAAAATCCAAATTTTTTTTTTTTTTTTTTCCGTTTTTTTTCTAAGTGTCTGATCGAGAGAAGGAAAAAGAGGTGATTTTTAGCCACTCTCGATTTTGTACTTAGAAAAAATCCAAATTTTTTTTTTTTTTTTTCTTTTTTTTTTTCTAAGTGTCTGATCGAGAGAAGGAAAAAGAGGTGATTTTTAGCCTCTCTCGATTTTGTACTTAGAAAAAATCCAAATTTTTTTTTTTTTTTTTCCGTTTTTTTTCTAAGTGTCTGATCGAGAGAAGGAAAAAGAGGTGATTTTTAGCCTCTCTTGATTTTGTACTTAGAAAAAATCCAATTTTTTTTTTCTTTTTTTTTTCTAAGTGTCTGATCGAGAGAAGGAAAAAGAGGTGATTTTTAGCCACTCTCGATTTTGTACTTAGAAAAAATCCAATTTTTTTTTTTTTTTTTTTCCGTTTTTTTTCTAAGTGTCTGATCGAGAGAAGGAAAAAGAGGTGATTTTTAGCCACTCTCGATTTTGTACTTAGAAAAAATCCAATTTTTTTTTTTTTTTTTTCCGTTTTTTTTCTAAGTGTCTGATCGAGAGAAGGAAAAAGAGGTGATTTTTAGCCTCTCTTGATTTTGTACTTAGAAAAAATCCAATTTTTTTTTTTTTTTTTTCTTTTTTTTTTCTAAGTGTCTGATCGAGAGAAGGAAAAAGAGGTGATTTTTAGCCACTCTCGATTTTGTACTTAGAAAAAATCCAATTTTTTTTTTTTTTTTTTCCGTTTTTTTTCTAAGTGTCTGATCGAGAGAAGGAAAAAGAGGTGATTTTTAGCCTCTCTCGATTTTGTACTTAGAAAAAATCCAAATTTTTTATTTTTTTTTTTCCGTTTTTTTTCTAAGTGTCCGAGAGAAGGAAAAAGAGGTGATTTTTAGCCTCTCTCGATTTTGTACTTAAAAAAAATCCAATTTTTTTTTTTTTTTTTTCATTTTTTTTTTCTAAGTGTCTGATCGAGAGAAGGAAAAAGAGGTGATTTTTAGCCACTCTCGATTTTGTACTTAGAAAAAATCCAATTTTTTTTTTTTTTTTTTTTCCGTTTTTTTTCTAAGTGTCTGATCGAGAGAAGGAAAAAGAGGTGATTTTTAGCCACTCTCGATTTTGTACTTAGAAAAAATCCAATTTTTTTTTTTTTTTTTTCATTTTTTTTTCTAAGTGTCTGATCGAGAGAAGGAAAAAGAGGTGATTTTTAGCCTCTCTCGATTTTGTACTTAGAAAAAATCCAAATTTTTTTTTTTTTTTTTCAGTTTTTTTTCTAAGTGTCTGATCGAGAGAAGGAAAAAGAGGTGATTTTTAGCCTCTCTTGATTTTGTACTTAGAAAAAATCAAATTTATTTTTTTTTTTTTTCCTTTTTTTTTCTAAGTGTCTGATCGAGAGAAGGAAAAAGAGGTGATTTTTAGCCACTCTCGATTTTGTACTTAGAAAAAATCCAAATTTTTATTTTTTTTTTCCGTTTTTTTTCTAAGTGTTTGATCGAGAGAAGGAAAAAGAGGTGATTTTTAGCCTCTCTCGATTTTGTACTTAGAAAAAATCCAATTTTTTTTTTTTTTTTTCCGTTTTTTTTCTAAGTGTCTGATCGAGAGAAGGAAAAAGAGGTGATTTTTAGCCTCTCTCGATTTTGTACTTAGAAAAAATCCAATTTTTTTTTTTTTTTTTTCCGTTTTTTTTCTAAGTGTCTGATCGAGAGAAAGAAAAAGAGGTTATTTTTAGCCTCTCTCGATTTTGTACTTAGAAAAAATCCAAATTTTTTATTTTTTTTTTTCCGTTTTTTTTTCTAAGTGTCTGATCGAGAGAAGGAAAAAGAGGTGATTTTTAGCCACTCTCGATTTTGTACTTAGAAAAAATCCAATTTTTTTTTTTTTTTTTTCCGTTTTTTTTTCTAAGTGTCTGATCGAGAGAAGGAAAAAGAGGTGATTTTTAGCCTCTCTTGATTTTGTACTTAGAAAAAATCCAATTTTTTTTTTCTTTTTTTTTTCTAAGTGTCTGATCGAGAGAAGGAAAAAGAGGTGATTTTTAGCCACTCTCGATTTTGTACTTAGAAAAAATCCAATTTTTTTTTTTTTTTTTTCCGTTTTTTTTCTAAGTGTCTGATCGAGAGAAGGAAAAAGAGGTGATTTTTAGCCACTCTCGATTTTGTACTTAGAAAAAATCCAATTTTTTTTTTTTTTTTTTTCCGTTTTTTTTCTAAGTGTCTGATCGAGATAAGGAAAAAGAGGTGATTTTTAGCCTCTCTTGATTTTGTACTTAGAAAAAATCCAATTTTTTTTCTTTTTTTTTTCTTTTGTTTTTCTAAGTGTCTGATCGAGAGAAGGAAAAAGAGTTGATTTTTAGCCACTCTCGATTTTGTACTTAGAAAAAATCCAATTTTTTTTTTTTTTTTTTCCGTTTTTTTTCTAAGTGTCTGATCGAGAGAAGGAAAAAGAGGTGATTTTTAGCCTCTCTCGATTTTGTACTTAGAAAAAATCCCAATTTTTTTTTTTTTTTTTTCCGTTTTTTTTCTAAGTGTCTGATCGAGAGAAGGAAAAAGAGGTGATTTTTAGCCTCTCTCGATTTTGTACTTAGAAAAAATCCAATTTTTTTTTTTTTTTTCATTTTTTTTTCTAAGTGTCTGATCGAGAGAAGGAAAAAGAGGTGATTTTTAGCCACTCTCGATTTTGTACTTAGAAAAAATCCAAATTTTTTTTTTTTTTTTTTCCGTTTTTTTTCTAAGTGTCTGATCGAGAGAAGGAAAAAGTGGTGATTTTTAGCCACTCTCGATTTTGTACTTAGAAAAAATCCAAATTTTTTTTTTTTTTTCCGTTTTTTTCTAAGTGTCTGATCGAGAGAAGGAAAAAGAGGTGATTTTTAGCCTCTCTCGATTTTGTACTTAGAAAAAATCCAAATTTTTTTTTTTTTTTTTTCCATTTTTTTCTAAGTGTCTGATCGAGAGAAGGAAAAAGATGTGATTTTTAGCCTCTCTCGATTTTGTACTTAGAAAAAATCCAAATTTTTTTTTTTTTTTTTTCCGTTTTTTTTCTAAGTGTCTGATCGAGAGAAGGAAAAAGAGGTGATTTTTAGCCTCTCTCGATTTGTACTTAGAAAAAATCCAAATTTTTTTTTTTTTTTTTTCCTTTTTTTTTCTAAGTGTCTGATCGAGAGAAGGAAAAAGAGGTGATTTTTAGCCTCTCTCGATTTTGTACTTAGAAAAAATCCAAATTTTTTTTTTTTTTTTTTCCGTTTTTTTTCTAAGTGTCTGATCGAGAGAAGGAAAAAGAGGTGATTTTTAGCCTCTCTTGATTTTGTACTTAGAAAAAATCCAATTTTTTTTTTCTTTTTTTTTTCTAAGTGTCTGATCGAGAGAAGGAAAAAGAGGTGATTTTTAGCCACTCTCGATTTTGTACTTAGAAAAAATCCAATTTTTTTTTTTTTTTTTTCATTTTTTTTTCTAAGTGTCTGATCGAGAGAAGGAAAAAGAGGTGATTTTTAGCCTCTCTCGATTTTGTACTTAGAAAAAATCCAAATTTTTTTTTTTTTTTTTTCAGTTTTTTTTCTAAGTGTCTGATCGAGAGAAGGAAAAAGAGGTGATTTTTAGCCTCTCTCGATTTTGTACTTAGAAAAAATCAAATTTATTATTATTTTTTTCCTTTTTTTTTCTAAGTGTCTGATCGAGAGAAGGAAAAAGAGGTGATTTTTAGCCACTCTCGATTTTGTACTTAGAAAAAATCCAATTTTTTTTTTTTTTTTTCCGTTTTTTTTCTAAGTGTCTGATCGAGAGAAGGAAAAAGAGGTGATTTTTAGCCTCTCTCGATTTTGTACTTAGAAAAAATCCAATTTTTTTTTTTTTTTTTCCGTTTTTTTTTCTAAGTGTCTGATCGAGAGAAGGAAAAAGAGGTGATTTTTAGCCTCTCTCGATTTTGTACTTAGAAAAAATCCAATTTTTTTTTTTTTTTTTTCCGTTTTTTTTCTAAGTGTCTGATCGAGAGAAAGAAAAAGAGGTTATTTTTAGCCTCTCTCGATTTTGTACTTAGAAAAAATCCAAATTTTTTATTTTTTTTTTTCCGTTTTTTTTCTAAGTGTCTGATCGAGAGAAGGAAAAAGAGGTGATTTTTAGCCACTCTCGATTTTGTACTTAGAAAAAATCCAATTTTTTTTGTTTTTTTTTCCGTTTTTTTTCTAAGTGTCTGATCGAGAGAAGGAAAAAGAGGTGATTTTTAGCCTCTCTTGATTTTGTACTTAGAAAAAATCCAATTTTTTTTTTCTTTTTTTTTTCTAAGTGTCTGATCGAGAGAAGGAAAAAGAGGTGATTTTTAGCCACTCTCGATTTTGTACTTAGAAAAAATCCAATTTTTTTTTTTTTTTTTTTCCGTTTTTTTTCTAAGTGTCTGATCGAGAGAAGGAAAAAGAGGTGATTTTTAGCCACTCTCGATTTTGTACTTAGAAAAAATCCAATTTTTTTTTTTTTTTTTCCGTTTTTTTTTCTAAGTGTCTGATCGAGAGAAGGAAAAAGAGGTGATTTTTAGCCACTCTCGATTTTGTACTTAGAAAAAATCCAATTTTTTTTTTTTTTTTTTCCGTTTTTTTTCTAAGTGTCTGATCGAGAGAAGGAAAAAGAGGTGATTTTTAGCCTCTCTCGATTTTGTACTTAGAAAAAAATCAAATTTTTTTTTATTTTTTATTTTTTTTTTTTCCGTTTTTTTTCTAAGTGTCTGATCGAGAGAAGGAAAAAGAGGTGATTTTTAGCCTCTCTCGATTTTGTACTAAGAAAAAATCCAAATTTTTTTTTTTTTTTTTTCCGTTTTTTTTCTAAGTGTCTGATCGAGAGAAGGAAAAAGAGGTGATTTTTAGCCTCTCTCGATTTTGTACTTAGAAAAAATCCAAATTTTTTTTTTTTTTTTTTTCCGTTTTTTTTCTAAGTGTCTGATCGAGAGAAGGAAAAAGAGGTGATTTTTAGCCTCTCTCGATTTTGTACTTAGAAAAAATCCAAATTTTTTTTTTTTTTTTTTCCATTTTTTTCTAAGTGTCTGATCGAGAGAAGGAAAAAGATGTGATTTTTAGCCTCTCTCGATTTTGTACTTAGAAAAAATCCAAATTTTTTTTTTTTTTTTTTCCGTTTTTTTTCTAAGTGTCTGATCGAGAGAAGGAAAAAGAGGTGATTTTTAGCCTCTCTCGATTTTGTACTTAGAAAAAATCCCAATTTTTTTTTTTTTTTTTTCCTTTTTTTTTCTAAGTGTCTGATCGAGAGAAGGAAAAAGAGGTGATTTTTAGACACTCTCGATTTTGTACTTAGAAAAAATCCAATTTTTTTTTTTTTTTTTTCCGTTTTTTTTCTAAGTGTCTGATCGACAGAAGGAAAAAGAGGTGATTTTTAGCCACTCTCGATTTTGTACTTAGAAAAAATCCAATTTTTTTTTTTTTTTTTTTCCGTTTTTTTTTCTAAGTGTCTGATCGAGAGAAGGAAAAAGAGGTGATTTTTAGCCACTCTCGATTTTGTACTTAGAAAAAAATCCCAATTTTTTTTTTTTTTTTTCCGTTTTTTTTCTAAGTGTCTGATCGAGAGAAGGAAAAAGAGGTGATTTTTAGCCTCTCTTGATTTTGTACTTAGAAAAATTCCAATTTTTTTTTTCTTTTGTTTTTCTAAGTGTCTGATCGAGAGAAGGAAAAAGAGTTGATTTTTAGCCACTCTCGATTTTGTACTTAGAAAAAATCCAAATTTTTTTTTTTTTTTTTTCCGTTTTTTTTCTAAGTGTCTGATCGAGAGAAGGAAAAAGAGGTAATTTTTAGCCTCTCTCGATTTTGTACTTAGAAAAAATCCAAATTTTTTTTTTTTTTTTTCCGTTTTTTTTCTAAGTGTCTGATCGAGAGAAGGAAAAAGAGGTGATTTTCAGCCACTCTCGATTTTGTACTTAGAAAAAATCCAATTTTTTTTTTTTTTTTTTCCGTTTTTTTTCTAAGTGTCTGATCGAGAGAAGGAAAAAGAGGTGATTTTTAGCCTCTCTCGATTTTGTACTTAGAAAAAATCCAAATTTTTATTTTTATTTTTTCCGTTTTTTTTCTAAGTGTCTGATCGAGAGAAGGAAAAAGAGGTGATTTTTAGCCTCTCTCGATTTTGTACTTAGAAAAAATCCAATTTTTTTTTTTTTTTTTTTCCGTTTTTTTTCTAAGTGTCTGATCGAGAGAAGGAAAAAGAGGTGATTTTTAGCCTCTCTCGATTTTGTACTTAGAAAAAATCCAAATTTTTTTTTTTTTTTTTCATTTTTTTTTCTAAGTGTCTGATCGAGAGAAGGAAAAAGAGGTGATTTTTAGCCACTCTCGATTTTGTACTTAGAAAAAATCCAAATTTTTTTTTTTTTTTTTCCGTTTTTTTTCTAAGTGTCTGATCGAGAGAAGGAAAAAGAGGTGATTTTTAGCCACTCTCGATTTTGTACTTAGAAAAAATCCAATTTTTTTTTTTTTTTTTTTCCGTTTTTTTTCTAAGTGTCTGATCGAGAGAAGGAAAAAGAGGTGATTTTTAGCCACTCTCGATTTTGTACTTAGAAAAAATCCAAATTTTTTTTTTTTTTCTTTTTTTTTTCTAAGTGTCTGATCGAGAGAAGGAAAAATAGGTGATTTTTAGCCTCTCTCGATTTTGTACTTAGAAAAAATCCAAATTTTTTTTTTTTTTTTTCAGTTTTTTTTCTAAGTGTCTGATCGAGAGAAGGAAAAAGAGGTGATTTTTAGCCTCTCTTGATTTTGTACTTAGAAAAAATCCAATTTTTTTTTTTTTTTTTTCATTTTTTTTTGTAAGTGTCTGATCGAGAGAAGGAAAAAGAGGTGATTTTTAGCCACTCTCGATTTTGTACTTAAAAAAATCCAAATTTTTTTTTTTTTTTTTTCAGTTTTTTTTCTAAGTGTCTGATCGAGAGAAGGAAAATGAGGTGATTTTTAGCCTCCTTGATTTTGTACTTAGAAAAAATCCAATTTTTTTTTTTTTTTTTTTCATTTTTTTTTCTAAGTGTCTGATCGAGAGAAGGAAAAAGAGGTGATTTTTAGCCACTCTCGATTTTGTACTTAGAAAAAATCCAAATTTTTTTTTTTTTTTTTTCCGTTTTTTTTCTAAGTGTCTGATCGAGAGAAGGAAAAAGAGGTGATTTTTAGCCTCTCTCGATTTTGTACTTAGAAAAAATCCAAATTATTATTTTTTTTTTTCCGTTTTTTTTCTAAGTGTCTGATCGAGAGAAGGAAAAAGAGGTGATTTTTAGCCACTCTCGATTTTGTACTTAGAAAAAATCCAAATTTTTTTTTTTTTTTTTCCGTTTTTTTTCTAAGTGTCTGATCGAGAGAAGGAAAAAGAGGTGATTTTTAGCCTCTCTTGATTTTGTACTTAGAAAAAATCCAATTTTTTTTTTCTTTTTTTTTCTAAGTATCTGATCGAGAGAAGGAAAAAGAGGTGATTTTTAGCCACTCTCGATTTTGTACTTAGAAAAAATCCAATTTTTTTTTTTTTTTTTCCGTTTTTTTTTCTAAGTGTCTGATCGAGAGAAGGAAAAAGAGGTGATTTTTAGCCACTCTCGATTTTGTACTTAGAAAAAATCCAATTTTTTTTTTTTTTTTTTCCGTTTTTTTTCTAAGTGTCTGATCGAGAGAAGGAAAAAGAGGTGATTTTTAGCCTCTCTCGATTTTGTACTTAGAAAAAATCCAATTTTTTTATTTTTTTTTCCGTTTTTTTTCTAAGTGTCTGATATAGAGAAGGAAAAAGAGGTGATTTTTAGCCACTCTCGATTTGTACTTAGAAAAAATCCAATTTTTTTAATTTTTTTTTCCCGTTTTTTTTCTAAGTGTCTGATCGAGAGAAGGAAAAAGAGGTGATTTTTAGCCTCTCTCGATTTTGTACTTAGAAAAAATCCAAATTTTTTTTTTTTTTTTTCCGTTTTTTTTCTAAGTGTCTGATCGAGAGAAGGAAAAAGAGGTGATTTTTAGCCTCTCTCGATTTTGTACTTAGAAAAAATCCAAATTTTTTTTTTTTTTTTTCCGTTTTTTTTCTAAGTGTCTGATCGAGAGAAGGAAAAAGAGGTGATTTTTAGCCTCTCTCGATTTTGTACTTAGAAAAAATCCAAATTTTTTTTTTTTTTTTTTCATTTTTTTTTCTAAGTGTCTGATCGAGAGAAGGAAAAAGAGGTGATTTTTAGCCTCTCTTGATTTTGTACTTAGAAAAAATCCAATTTTTTTTTTTTTTTTTCATTTTTTTTTCTAAGTGTCTGATCGAGAGAAGGAAAAAGAGGTGATTTTTAGCCTCTCTCGATTTTGTACTTAGAAAAAATCCAAATTTTTTTTTTTTTTTTTTCCATTTTTTTCTAAGTGTCTGATCGAGAGAAGGAAAAAGATGTGATTTTTAGCCTCTCTCGATTTTGTACTTAGAAAAAATCCAAATTTTTTTTTTTTTTTTTCCCGTTTTTTTTCTAAGTGTCTGATCGAGAGAAGGAAAAAGAGGTGATTTTTAGCCTCTCTCGATTTTGTACTTAGAAAAAATCCCAATTTTTTTTTTTTTTTTCTTTTTTTTTTCTAAGTGTCTGATCGAGAGAAGGAAAAAGAGGTGATTTTTAGCCACTCTCGATTTTGTACTTAGAAAAAATCCAAATTTTTTTTTTTTTTTTTTCCGTTTTTTTTCTAAGTGTCTGATCGAGAGAAGGAAAAAGAGGTGATTTTTAGCCACTCTCGATTTTGTACTTAGAAAAAATCCAAATTTTTTTTTTTTTTTTTCTTTTTTTTTTTCTAAGTGTCTGATCGAGAGAAGGAAAAAGAGGTGATTTTTAGCCTCTCTCGATTTTGTACTTAGAAAAAATCCAAATTTTTTTTTTTTTTTTTCCGTTTTTTTTCTAAGTGTCTGATCGAGAGAAGGAAAAAGAGGTGATTTTTAGCCTCTCTTGATTTTGTACTTAGAAAAAATCCAATTTTTTTTTTCTTTTTTTTTTCTAAGTGTCTGATCGAGAGAAGGAAAAAGAGGTGATTTTTAGCCACTCTCGATTTTGTACTTAGAAAAAATCCAATTTTTTTTTTTTTTTTTTTCCGTTTTTTTTCTAAGTGTCTGATCGAGAGAAGGAAAAAGAGGTGATTTTTAGCCACTCTCGATTTTGTACTTAGAAAAAATCCAATTTTTTTTTTTTTTTTTTCCGTTTTTTTTCTAAGTGTCTGATCGAGAGAAGGAAAAAGAGGTGATTTTTAGCCTCTCTTGATTTTGTACTTAGAAAAAATCCAATTTTTTTTTTTTTTTTTTCTTTTTTTTTTCTAAGTGTCTGATCGAGAGAAGGAAAAAGAGGTGATTTTTAGCCACTCTCGATTTTGTACTTAGAAAAAATCCAATTTTTTTTTTTTTTTTTTCCGTTTTTTTTCTTAGTGTCTGATCGAGAGAAGGAAAAAGAGGTGATTTTTAGCCTCTCTCGATTTTGTACTTAGAAAAAATCCAAATTTTTTATTTTTTTTTTTCCGTTTTTTTTCTAAGTGTCTGATCGAGAGAAGGAAAAAGAGGTGATTTTTAGCCTCTCTCGATTTTGTACTTAAAAAAAATCCAATTTTTTTTTTTTTTTTTTCATTTTTTTTTCTAAGTGTCTGATCGAGAGAAGGAAAAAGAGGTGATTTTTAGCCACTCTCGATTTTGTACTTAGAAAGAATCCAATTTTTTTTTTTTTTTTTTTTCCGTTTTTTTTCTAAGTGTCTGATCGAGAGAAGGAAAAAGAGGTGATTTTTAGCCACTCTCGATTTTGTACTTAGAAAAAATCCAATTTTTTTTTTTTTTTTTCATTTTTTTTTCTAAGTGTCTGATCGAGAGAAGGAAAAAGAGGTGATTTTTAGCCTCTCTCGATTTTGTACTTAGAAAAAATCCAAATTTTTTTTTTTTTTTTTCAGTTTTTTTTCTAAGTGTCTGATCGAGAGAAGGAAAAAGAGGTGATTTTTAGCCTCTCTTGATTTTGTACTTAGAAAAAATCAAATTTATTTTTTTTTTTTTTCCTTTTTTTTTCTAAGTGTCTGATCGAGAGAAGGAAAAAGAGGTGATTTTTAGCCACTCTCGATTTTGTACTTAGAAAAAATCCAAATTTTTATTTTTTTTTTCCGTTTTTTTTCTAAGTGTTTGATCGAGAGAAGGAAAAAGAGGTGATTTTTAGCCTCTCTCGATTTTGTACTTAGAAAAAATCCAATTTTTTTTTTTTTTTTCCGTTTTTTTTCTAAGTGTCTGATCGAGAGAAGGAAAAAGAGGTGATTTTTAGCCTCTCTCGATTTTGTACTTAGAAAAAATCCAATTTTTTTTTTTTTTTTTTCCGTTTTTTTTCTAAGTGTCTGATCGAGAGAAAGAAAAAGAGGTTATTTTTAGCCTCTCTCGATTTTGTACTTAGAAAAAATCCAAATTTTTTATTTTTTTTTTTCCGTTTTTTTTCTAAGTGTCTGATCGAGAGAAGGAAAAAGAGGTGATTTTTAGCCACTCTCGATTTTGTACTTAGAAAAAATCCAATTTTTTTTTTTTTTTTTTCCGTTTTTTTTCTAAGTGTCTGATCGAGAGAAGGAAAAAGAGGTGATTTTTAGCCTCTCTTGATTTTGTACTTAGAAAAAATCCAATTTTTTTTTTCTTTTTTTTTTCTAAGTGTCTGATCGAGAGAAGGAAAAAGAGGTGATTTTTAGCCACTCTCGATTTTGTACTTAGAAAAAATCCAATTTTTTTTTTTTTTTTTTTCCGTTTTTTTTCTAAGTGTCTGATCGAGAGAAGGAAAAAGAGGTGATTTTTAGCCACTCTCGATTTTGTACTTAGAAAAAATCCAATTTTTTTTTTTTTTTTTTTCCGTTTTTTTTCTAAGTGTCTGATCGAGATAAGGAAAAAGAGGTGATTTTTAGCCTCTCTTGATTTTGTACTTAGAAAAAATCCAATTTTTTTTCTTTTTTTTTTCTTTTGTTTTTCTAAGTGTCTGATCGAGAGAAGGAAAAAGAGTTGATTTTTAGCCACTCTCGATTTTGTACTTAGAAAAAATCCAATTTTTTTTTTTTTTTTTTTCCGTTTTTTTTCTAAGTGTCTGATCGAGAGAAGGAAAAAGAGGTGATTTTTAGCCTCTCTCGATTTTGTACTTAGAAAAAATCCCAATTTTTTTTTTTTTTTTTTCCGTTTTTTTTCTAAGTGTCTGATCGAGAGAAGGAAAAAGAGGTGATTTTTAGCCTCTCTCGATTTTGTACTTAGAAAAAATCCAATTTTTTTTTTTTTTTTTTCATTTTTTTTTCTAAGTGTCTGATCGAGAGAAGGAAAAAGAGGTGATTTTTAGCCACTCTCGATTTTGTACTTAGAAAAAATCCAAATTTTTTTTTTTTTTTTTTCCGTTTTTTTTCTAAGTGTCTGATCGAGAGAAGGAAAAAGTGGTGATTTTTAGCCACTCTCGATTTTGTACTTAGAAAAAATCCAAATTTTTTTTTTTTTTTTTCCGTTTTTTTTCTAAGTGTCTGATCGAGAGAAGGAAAAAGAGGTGATTTTTAGCCTCTCTCGATTTTGTACTTAGAAAAAATCCAAATTTTTTTTTTTTTTTTTTCCATTTTTTTCTAAGTGTCTGATCGAGAGAAGGAAAAAGATGTGATTTTTAGCCTCTCTCGATTTTGTACTTAGAAAAAATCCAAATTTTTTTTTTTTTTTTTTCCGTTTTTTTTCTAAGTGTCTGATCGAGAGAAGGAAAAAGAGGTGATTTTTAGCCTCTCTCGATTTTGTACTTAGAAAAAATCCAAATTTTTTTTTTTTTTTTTCCTTTTTTTTTCTAAGTGTCTGATCGAGAGAAGGAAAAAGAGGTGATTTTTAGCCTCTCTCGATTTTGTACTTAGAAAAAATCCAAATTTTTTTTTTTTTTTTTTCCGTTTTTTTTCTAAGTGTCTGATCGAGAGAAGGAAAAAGAGGTGATTTTTAGCCTCTCTTGATTTTGTACTTAGAAAAAATCCAATTTTTTTTTTCTTTTTTTTTTCTAAGTGTCTGATCGAGAGAAGGAAAAAGAGGTGATTTTTAGCCACTCTCGATTTTGTACTTAGAAAAAATCCAATTTTTTTTTTTTTTTTTTCATTTTTTTTTCTAAGTGTCTGATCGAGAGAAGGAAAAAGAGGTGATTTTTAGCCTCTCTCGATTTTGTACTTAGAAAAAATCCAAATTTTTTTTTTTTTTTTTTCAGTTTTTTTTCTAAGTGTCTGATCGAGAGAAGGAAAAAGAGGTGATTTTTAGCCTCTCTCGATTTTGTACTTAGAAAAAATCAAATTTATTATTATTTTTTTTCCTTTTTTTTTCTAAGTGTCTGATCGAGAGAAGGAAAAAGAGGTGATTTTTAGCCACTCTCGATTTTGTACTTAGAAAAAATCCAATTTTTTTTTTTTTTTTTCCGTTTTTTTTCTAAGTGTCTGATCGAGAGAAGGAAAAAGAGGTGATTTTTAGCCTCTCTCGATTTTGTACTTAGAAAAAATCCAATTTTTTTTTTTTTTTTTCCGTTTTTTTTCTAAGTGTCTGATCGAGAGAAGGAAAAAGAGGTGATTTTTAGCCTCTCTCGATTTTGTACTTAGAAAAAATCCAATTTTTTTTTTTTTTTTTTCCGTTTTTTTTCTAAGTGTCTGATCGAGAGAAAGAAAAAGAGGTTATTTTTAGCCTCTCTCGATTTTGTACTTAGAAAAAATCCAAATTTTTTATTTTTTTTTTTCCGTTTTTTTTCTAAGTGTCTGATCGAGAGAAGGAAAAAGAGGTGATTTTTAGCCACTCTCGATTTTGTACTTAGAAAAAATCCAATTTTTTTTGTTTTTTTTTCCGTTTTTTTTCTAAGTGTCTGATCGAGAGAAGGAAAAAGAGGTGATTTTTAGCCTCTCTTGATTTTGTACTTAGAAAAAATCCAATTTTTTTTTTCTTTTTTTTTTCTAAGTGTCTGATCGAGAGAAGGAAAAAGAGGTGATTTTTAGCCACTCTCGATTTTGTACTTAGAAAAAATCCAATTTTTTTTTTTTTTTTTTTCCGTTTTTTTTCTAAGTGTCTGATCGAGAGAAGGAAAAAGAGGTGATTTTTAGCCACTCTCGATTTTGTACTTAGAAAAAATCCAATTTTTTTTTTTTTTTTTTTCCGTTTTTTTTCTAAGTGTCTGATCGAGAGAAGGAAAAAGAGGTGATTTTTAGCCACTCTCGATTTTGTACTTAGAAAAAATCCAATTTTTTTTTTTTTTTTTCCGTTTTTTTTCTAAGTGTCTGATCGAGAGAAGGAAAAAGAGGTGATTTTTAGCCACTCTCGATTTTGTACTAAGAAAAAATCCAAATTTTTTTTTTTTTTTTCCGTTTTTTTTCTAAGTGTCTGATCGAGAGAAGGAAAAAGAGGTGATTTTTAGCCTCTCTCGATTTTGTACTTAGAAAAAATCCAAATTTTTTTTTTTTTTCTCCATTTTTTTCTAAGTGTCTGATCGAGAGAAGGAAAAAGATGTGATTTTTAGCCTCTCTCGATTTTGTACTTAGAAAAAATCCAAATTTTTTTTTTTTTTTTTTCCGTTTTTTTTCTAAGTGTCTGATCGAGAGAAGGAAAAAGAGGTGATTTTTAGCCTCTCTCGATTTTGTATTTAGAAAAAATCCAAATTTTTTTTTTTTTTTTTTCATTTTTTTTTCTAAGTGTCTGATCGAGAGAAGGAAAAAGAGGTGATTTTTAGCCACTCTCGATTTTGTACTTAGAAAAAATCCAATTTTTTTTTTTTTTTTTTCCGTTTTTTTTCTAAGTGTCTGATCGAGAGAAGGAAAAAGAGGTGATTTTTAGCCTCTCTCGATTTTGTACTTAGAAAAAATCCAAATTTTTTTTTTTTTTTTTTCCATTTTTTTCTAAGTGTCTGATCGAGAGAAGGAAAAAGATGTGATTTTTAGCCTCTCTCGATTTTGTACTTAGAAAAAATCCAAATTTTTTTTTTTTTTTTTTCCGTTTTTTTTCTAAGTGTCTGATCGAGAGAAGGAAAAAGAGGTGATTTTTAGCCTCTCTCGATTTTGTACTTAGAAAAAATCCCAATTTTTTTTTTTTTTTTTCTTTTTTTTTTCTAAGTGTCTGATCGAGAGAAGGAAAAAGAGGTGATTTTTAGCCACTCTCGATTTTGTACTTAGAAAAAATCCAAATTTTTTTTTTTTTTTTTTCCGTTTTTTTTCTAAGTGTCTGATCGAGAGAAGGAAAAAGAGGTGATTTTTAGCCACTCTCGATTTTGTACTTAGAAAAAATCCAAATTTTTTTTTTTTTTTTCTTTTTTTTTTCTAAGTGTCTGATCGAGAGAAGGAAAAAGAGGTGATTTTTAGCCTCTCTCGATTTTGTACTTAGAAAAAATCCAAATTTTTTTTTTTTTTTTTTCCGTTTTTTTTCTAAGTGTCTGATCGAGAGAAGGAAAAAGAGGTGATTTTTAGCCTCTCTTGATTTTGTACTTAGAAAAAATCCAATTTTTTTTTTCTTTTTTTTTTCTAAGTGTCTGATCGAGAGAAGGAAAAAGAGGTGATTTTTAGCCACTCTCGATTTTGTACTTAGAAAAAATCCAATTTTTTTTTTTTTTTTTTTCCGTTTTTTTTCTAAGTGTCTGATCGAGAGAAGGAAAAAGAGGTGATTTTTAGCCACTCTCGATTTTGTACTTAGAAAAAATCCAATTTTTTTTTTTTTTTTTTCCGTTTTTTTTCTAAGTGTCTGATCGAGAGAAGGAAAAAGAGGTGATTTTTAGCCTCTCTTGATTTTGTACTTAGAAAAAATCCAATTTTTTTTTTTTTTTTTTCTTTTTTTTTTCTAAGTGTCTGATCGAGAGAAGGAAAAAGAGGTGATTTTTAGCCACTCTCGATTTTGTACTTAGAAAAAATCCAATTTTTATTTTTTTTTTTTCCGTTTTTTTTCTAAGTGTCTGATCGAGAGAAGGAAAAAGAGGTGATTTTTAGCCACTCTCGATTTTGTACTTAGAAAAAATCCAATTTTTTTTTTTTTTTTTCCGTTTTTTTTCTAAGTGTCTGATCGAGAGAAGGAAAAAGAGGTGATTTTTAGCCTCTCTCGATTTTGTACTTAGAAAAAATCCAATTTTTTTTTTTTTTTTTCCGTTTTTTTTCTAAGTGTCTGATCGAGAGAAGGAAAAAGAGGTGATTTTTAGCCTCTCTCGATTTTGTACTTAGAAAAAATCCAATTTTTTTTTTTTTTTTTTCCGTTTTTTTTCTAAGTGTCTGATCGAGAGAAAGAAAAAGAGGTTATTTTTAGCCTCTCTCGATTTTGTACTTAGAAAAAATCCAAATTTTTTATTTTTTTTTTTCCGTTTTTTTTCTAAGTGTCTGATCGAGAGAAGGAAAAAGAGGTGATTTTTAGCCACTCTCGATTTTGTACTTAGAAAAAATCCAATTTTTTTTTTTTTTTTTTCCGTTTTTTTTCTAAGTGTCTGATCGAGAGAAGGAAAAAGAGGTGATTTTTAGCCTCTCTTGATTTTGTACTTAGAAAAAATCCAATTTTTTTTTTCTTTTTTTTTTCTAAGTGTCTGATCGAGAGAAGGAAAAAGAGGTGATTTTCAGCCACTCTCGATTTTGTACTTAGAAAAAATCCAAATTTTTTTTTTTTTTTTTCCGTTTTTTTTCTAAGTGTCTGATCGAGAGAAGGAAAAAGAGGTGATTTTTAGCCTCTCTCGATTTTGTACTTAGAAAAAATCCAAATTTTTATTTTTATTTTTTCCGTTTTTTTTCTAAGTGTCTGATCGAGAGAAGGAAAAAGAGGTGATTTTTAGCCTCTCTCGATTTTGTACTTAGAAAAAATCCAATTTTTTTTTTTTTTTTTTTCCGTTTTTTTTCTAAGTGTCTGATCGAGAGAAGGAAAAAGAGGTGATTTTTAGCCTCTCTCGATTTTGTACTTAGAAAAAATCCAAATTTTTTTTTTTTTTTTTCATTTTTTTTTCTAAGTGTCTGATCGAGAGAAGGAAAAAGAGGTGATTTTTAGCCACTCTCGATTTTGTACGTAGAAAAAATCCAAATTTTTTTTTTTTTTTTTCCGTTTTTTTTCTAAGTGTCTGATCGAGAGAAGGAAAAAGAGGTGATTTTTAGCCACTCTCGATTTTGTACTTAGAAAAAATCCAATTTTTTTTTTTTTTTTTTTTCCGTTTT
The DNA here is from genome assembly GCF_033978785.1 of Entelurus aequoreus. Lineage (NCBI taxonomy): Eukaryota > Metazoa > Chordata > Actinopteri > Syngnathiformes > Syngnathidae > Entelurus > Entelurus aequoreus. The sequence continues at coordinate 34,874 of NW_026908107.1, read as the reverse complement.
TTTTCTAAGTGTCTGATCGAGAGAAGGAAAAAGAGGTGATTTTTAGCCACTCTCGATTTTGTACTTAGAAAAAATCCAAATTTTTTTTTTTTTTCTTTTTTTTTTCTAAGTGTCTGATCGAGAGAAGGAAAAATAGGTGATTTTTAGCCTCTCTCGATTTTGTACTTAGAAAAAATCCAAATTTTTTTTTTTTTTTTTCAGTTTTTTTTCTAAGTGTCTGATCGAGAGAAGGAAAAAGAGGTGATTTTTAGCCTCTCTTGATTTTGTACTTAGAAAAAATCCAATTTTTTTTTTTTTTTTTTCATTTTTTTTTGTAAGTGTCTGATCGAGAGAAGGAAAAAGAGGTGATTTTTAGCCACTCTCGATTTTGTACTTAAAAAAAATCCAAATTTTTTTTTTTTTTTTTTCAGTTTTTTTTCTAAGTGTCTGATCGAGAGAAGGAAAATGAGGTGATTTTTAGCCTCCTTGATTTTGTACTTAGAAAAAATCCAATTTTTTTTTTTTTTTTTTTCATTTTTTTTTCTAAGTGTCTGATCGAGAGAAGGAAAAAGAGGTGATTTTTAGCCACTCTCGATTTTGTACTTAGAAAAAATCCAAATTTTTTTTTTTTTTTTTTCCGTTTTTTTTCTAAGTGTCTGATCGAGAGAAGGAAAAAGAGGTGATTTTTAGCCTCTCTCGATTTTGTACTTAGAAAAAATCCAAATTATTATTTTTTTTTTTCCGTTTTTTTTCTAAGTGTCTGATCGAGAGAAGGAAAAAGAGGTGATTTTTAGCCACTCTCGATTTTGTACTTAGAAAAAATCCAAATTTTTTTTTTTTTTTTTCCGTTTTTTTTCTAAGTGTCTGATCGAGAGAAGGAAAAAGAGGTGATTTTTAGCCTCTCTTGATTTTGTACTTAGAAAAAATCCAATTTTTTTTTTCTTTTTTTTTCTAAGTATCTGATCGAGAGAAGGAAAAAGAGGTGATTTTTAGCCACTCTCGATTTTGTACTTAGAAAAAATCCAATTTTTTTTTTTTTTTTTCCCGTTTTTTTTCTAAGTGTCTGATCGAGAGAAGGAAAAAGAGGTGATTTTTAGCCACTCTCGATTTTGTACTTAGAAAAAATCCAATTTTTTTTTTTTTTTTTTCCGTTTTTTTTCTAAGTGTCTGATCGAGAGAAGGAAAAAGAGGTGATTTTTAGCCTCTCTCGATTTTGTACTTAGAAAAAATCCAATTTTTTTTATTTTTTTTTCCGTTTTTTTTCTAAGTGTCTGATATAGAGAAGGAAAAAGAGGTGATTTTTAGCCACTCTCGATTTTGTACTTAGAAAAAATCCAATTTTTTTTATTTTTTTTTTCCGTTTTTTTTCTAAGTGTCTGATCGAGAGAAGGAAAAAGAGGTGATTTTTAGCCTCTCTCGATTTTGTACTTAGAAAAAATCCAAATTTTTTTTTTTTTTTTCCGTTTTTTTTCTAAGTGTCTGATCGAGAGAAGGAAAAAGAGGTGATTTTTAGCCTCTCTCGATTTTGTACTTAGAAAAAATCCAAATTTTTTTTTTTTTTTTTCCGTTTTTTTTCTAAGTGTCTGATCGAGAGAAGGAAAAAGAGGTGATTTTTAGCCTCTCTCGATTTTGTACTTAGAAAAAATCCAAATTTTTTTTTTTTTTTTTTCATTTTTTTTTCTAAGTGTCTGATCGAGAGAAGGAAAAAGAGGTGATTTTTAGCCTCTCTTGATTTTGTACTTAGAAAAAATCCAATTTTTTTTTTTTTTTTTCATTTTTTTTTCTAAGTGTCTGATCGAGAGAAGGAAAAAGAGGTGATTTTTAGCCTCTCTCGATTTTGTACTTAGAAAAAATCCAAATTTTTTTTTTTTTTTTTTCCATTTTTTTCTAAGTGTCTGATCGAGAGAAGGAAAAAGATGTGATTTTTAGCCTCTCTCGATTTTGTACTTAGAAAAAATCCAAATTTTTTTTTTTTTTTTTCCCGTTTTTTTTCTAAGTGTCTGATCGAGAGAAGGAAAAAGAGGTGATTTTTAGCCTCTCTCGATTTTGTACTTAGAAAAAATCCCAATTTTTTTTTTTTTTTTTCTTTTTTTTTTCTAAGTGTCTGATCGAGAGAAGGAAAAAGAGGTGATTTTTAGCCACTCTCGATTTTGTACTTAGAAAAAATCCAAATTTTTTTTTTTTTTTTTTCCGTTTTTTTTCTAAGTGTCTGATCGAGAGAAGGAAAAAGAGGTGATTTTTAGCCACTCTCGATTTTGTACTTAGAAAAAATCCAAATTTTTTTTTTTTTTTTTCTTTTTTTTTTTCTAAGTGTCTGATCGAGAGAAGGAAAAAGAGGTGATTTTTAGCCTCTCTCGATTTTGTACTTAGAAAAAATCCAAATTTTTTTTTTTTTTTTTTCCGTTTTTTTTCTAAGTGTCTGATCGAGAGAAGGAAAAAGAGGTGATTTTTAGCCTCTCTTGATTTTGTACTTAGAAAAAATCCAATTTTTTTTTTCTTTTTTTTTTCTAAGTGTCTGATCGAGAGAAGGAAAAAGAGGTGATTTTTAGCCACTCTCGATTTTGTACTTAGAAAAAATCCAATTTTTTTTTTTTTTTTTTTCCGTTTTTTTTCTAAGTGTCTGATCGAGAGAAGGAAAAAGAGGTGATTTTTAGCCACTCTCGATTTTGTACTTAGAAAAAATCCAATTTTTTTTTTTTTTTTTTCCGTTTTTTTTCTAAGTGTCTGATCGAGAGAAGGAAAAAGAGGTGATTTTTAGCCTCTCTTGATTTTGTACTTAGAAAAAATCCAATTTTTTTTTTTTTTTTTTCTTTTTTTTTTCTAAGTGTCTGATCGAGAGAAGGAAAAAGAGGTGATTTTTAGCCACTCTCGATTTTGTACTTAGAAAAAATCCAATTTTTTTTTTTTTTTTTTCCGTTTTTTTTCTAAGTGTCTGATCGAGAGAAGGAAAAAGAGGTGATTTTTAGCCTCTCTCGATTTTGTACTTAGAAAAAATCCAAATTTTTTATTTTTTTTTTTCCGTTTTTTTTCTAAGTGTCTGATCGAGAGAAGGAAAAAGAGGTGATTTTTAGCCTCTCTCGATTTTGTACTTAAAAAAAATCCAATTTTTTTTTTTTTTTTTTCATTTTTTTTTCTAAGTGTCTGATCGAGAGAAGGAAAAAGAGGTGATTTTTAGCCACTCTCGATTTTGTACTTAGAAAAAATCCAATTTTTTTTTTTTTTTTTTTTCCGTTTTTTTTCTAAGTGTCTGATCGAGAGAAGGAAAAAGAGGTGATTTTTAGCCACTCTCGATTTTGTACTTAGAAAAAATCCAATTTTTTTTTTTTTTTTTTCATTTTTTTTTCTAAGTGTCTGATCGAGAGAAGGAAAAAGAGGTGATTTTTAGCCTCTCTCGATTTTGTACTTAGAAAAAATCCAAATTTTTTTTTTTTTTTTTCAGTTTTTTTTCTAAGTGTCTGATCGAGAGAAGGAAAAAGAGGTGATTTTTAGCCTCTCTTGATTTTGTACTTAGAAAAAATCAAATTTATTTTTTTTTTTTTTCCTTTTTTTTTCTAAGTGTCTGATCGAGAGAAGGAAAAAGAGGTGATTTTTAGCCACTCTCGATTTTGTACTTAGAAAAAATCCAAATTTTTATTTTTTTTTTCCGTTTTTTTTCTAAGTGTCTGATCGAGAGAAGGAAAAAGAGGTGATTTTTAGCCTCTCTCGATTTTGTACTTAGAAAAAATCCAATTTTTTTTTTTTTTTTTCCGTTTTTTTTCTAAGTGTCTGATCGAGAGAAGGAAAAAGAGGTGATTTTTAGCCTCTCTCGATTTTGTACTTAGAAAAAATCCAATTTTTTTTTTTTTTTTTTCCGTTTTTTTTCTAAGTGTCTGATCGAGAGAAAGAAAAAGAGGTTATTTTTAGCCTCTCTCGATTTTGTACTTAGAAAAAATCCAAATTTTTTATTTTTTTTTTTCCGTTTTTTTTCTAAGTGTCTGATCGAGAGAAGGAAAAAGAGGTGATTTTTAGCCACTCTCGATTTTGTACTTAGAAAAAATCCAATTTTTTTTTTTTTTTTTTCCGTTTTTTTTCTAAGTGTCTGATCGAGAGAAGGAAAAAGAGGTGATTTTTAGCCTCTCTTGATTTTGTACTTAGAAAAAATCCAATTTTTTTTTTCTTTTTTTTTTCTAAGTGTCTGATCGAGAGAAGGAAAAAGAGGTGATTTTTAGCCACTCTCGATTTTGTACTTAGAAAAAATCCAATTTTTTTTTTTTTTTTTTTCCGTTTTTTTTCTAAGTGTCTGATCGAGAGAAGGAAAAAGAGGTGATTTTTAGCCACTCTCGATTTTGTACTTAGAAAAAATCCAATTTTTTTTTTTTTTTTTTTCCGTTTTTTTTCTAAGTGTCTGATCGAGATAAGGAAAAAGAGGTGATTTTTAGCCTCTCTTGATTTTGTACTTAGAAAAAATCCAATTTTTTTTCTTTTTTTTTTCTTTTGTTTTTCTAAGTGTCTGATCGAGAGAAGGAAAAAGAGTTGATTTTTAGCCACTCTCGATTTTGTACTTAGAAAAAATCCAATTTTTTTTTTTTTTTTTTTCCGTTTTTTTTCTAAGTGTCTGATCGAGAGAAGGAAAAAGAGGTGATTTTTAGCCTCTCTCGATTTTGTACTTAGAAAAAATCCCAATTTTTTTTTTTTTTTTTTCCGTTTTTTTTCTAAGTGTCTGATCGAGAGAAGGAAAAAGAGGTGATTTTTAGCCTCTCTCGATTTTGTACTTAGAAAAAATCCAATTTTTTTTTTTTTTTTTTCATTTTTTTTTCTAAGTGTCTGATCGAGAGAAGGAAAAAGAGGTGATTTTTAGCCACTCTCGATTTTGTACTTAGAAAAAATCCAAATTTTTTTTTTTTTTTTTTCCGTTTTTTTTCTAAGTGTCTGATCGAGAGAAGGAAAAAGTGGTGATTTTTAGCCACTCTCGATTTTGTACTTAGAAAAAATCCAAATTTTTTTTTTTTTTTTTCCGTTTTTTTTCTAAGTGTCTGATCGAGAGAAGGAAAAAGAGGTGATTTTTAGCCTCTCTCGATTTTGTACTTAGAAAAAATCCAAATTTTTTTTTTTTTTTTTTCCATTTTTTTCTAAGTGTCTGATCGAGAGAAGGAAAAAGATGTGATTTTTAGCCTCTCTCGATTTTGTACTTAGAAAAAATCCAAATTTTTTTTTTTTTTTTTTCCGTTTTTTTTCTAAGTGTCTGATCGAGAGAAGGAAAAAGAGGTGATTTTTAGCCTCTCTCGATTTTGTACTTAGAAAAAATCCAAATTTTTTTTTTTTTTTTTCCTTTTTTTTTCTAAGTGTCTGATCGAGAGAAGGAAAAAGAGGTGATTTTTAGACACTCTCGATTTTGTACTTAGAAAAAATCCAAATTTTTTTTTTTTTTTTTTCCGTTTTTTTTCTAAGTGTCTGATCGAGAGAAGGAAAAAGAGGTGATTTTTAGCCACTCTCGATTTTGTACTTAGAAAAAATCCAATTTTTTTTAATTTTTTTTTCCGTTTTTTTTCTAAGTGTCTGATCGAGAGAAGGAAAAAGAGGTGATTTTTAGCCACTCTCGATTTTGTACTTAGAAAATATCCAAATTTTTTTTATTTTTTTTCATTTTTTTTTCTAAGTGTCTGATCGAGAGAAGGAAAAAGAGGTGATTTTTAGCCTCTCTCGATTTTGTACTTAGAAAAAAATCCCAATTTTTTTTTTTTTTTTTCCGTTTTTTTTCTAAGTGTCTGATCGAGAGAAGGAAAAAGAGGTGATTTTTAGCCTCTCTTGATTTTGTACTTAGAAAAAATCCAATTTTTTTTTTCTTTTGTTTTTCTAAGTGTCTGATCGAGAGAAGGAAAAAGAGTTGATTTTTAGCCACTCTCGATTTTGTACTTAGAAAAAATCCAAATATATATATTTTTTTTTTCCGTTTTTTTTCTAAGTGTCTGATCGAGAGAAGGAAAAAGAGGTAATTTTTAGCCTCTCTCGATTTTGTACTTAGAAAAAATCCAATTTTTTTTTTTTTTTTTTCCGTTTTTTTTCTAAGTGTCTGATCGAGAGAAGGAAAAAGAGGTGATTTTCAGCCACTCTCGATTTTGTACTTAGAAAAAATCCAAATTTTTTTTTTTTTTTTTCCGTTTTTTTTCTAAGTGTCTGATCGAGAGAAGGAAAAAGAGGTGATTTTTAGCCTCTCTCGATTTTGTACTTAGAAAAAATCCAAATTTTTATTTTTTTTTTTTCCGTTTTTTTTCTAAGTGTCTGATCGAGAGAAGGAAAAATAGGTGATTTTTAGCCTCTCTCGATTTTGTACTTAGAAAAAATCCAATTTTTTTTTTTTTTTTTTTCCGTTTTTTTTCTAAGTGTCTGATCGAGAGAAGGAAAAAGAGGTGATTTTTAGCCTCTCTCGATTTTGTACTTAGAAAAAATCCAAATTTTTATTTTTTTTTTTCATTTTTTTTTCGAAGTGTCTGATCGAGAGAAGGAAAAAGAGGTGATTTTTAGCCACTCTCGATTTTGTACTTAGAAAAATTCCAAATTTTTTTTTTTTTTTTTCCGTTTTTTTTCTAAGTGTCTGATCGAGAGAAGGAAAAAGAGGTGATTTTTAGCCACTCTCGATTTTGTACTTAGAAAAAATCCAATTTTTTTTTTTTTTTTTTTTCCGTTTTTTTTCTAAGTGTCTGATCGAGAGAAGGAAAAAGAGGTGATTTTTAGCCACTCTCGATTTTGTACTTAGAAAAAATCCAATTTTTTTTTTTTTTTTCATTTTTTTTTCTAAGTGTCTGATCGAGAGAAGGAAAAAGAGGTGATTTTTAGCCTCTCTCGATTTTGTACTTAGAAAAAATCCAAATTTTTTTTTTTTTTTTTTCAGTTTTTTTTCTAAGTGTCTGATCGAGAGAAGGAAAAAGAGGTGATTTTTAGCCTCTCTTGATTTTGTACTTAGAAAAAATCCAATTTTTTTTTTTTTTTTTTCATTTTTTTTTGTAAGTGTCTGATCGAGAGAAGGAAAAAGAGGTGATTTTTAGCCACTCTCGATTTTGTACTTAGAAAAAATCCAAATTTTTTTTTTTTTTTTTTCAGTTTTTTTTCTAAGTGTCTGATCGAGAGAAGGAAAAAGAGGTGATTTTTAGCCACTCTCGATTTTGTACTTAGAAAAAATCCAATTTTTTTTATTTTTTTTTTCCGTTTTTTTTCTAAGTGTCTGATCGAGAGAAGGAAAAAGAGGTGATTTTTAGCCTCTCTCGATTTTGTACTTAGAAAAAATCCAAATTTTTTTTTTTTTTTTCCGTTTTTTTTCTAAGTGTCTGATCGAGAGAAGGAAAAAGAGGTGATTTTTAGCCTCTCTCGATTTTGTACTTAGAAAAAATCCAAATTTTTTTTTTTTTTTTTCCGTTTTTTTTCTAAGTGTCTGATCGAGAGAAGGAAAAAGAGGTGATTTTTAGCCTCTCTCGATTTTGTACTTAGAAAAAATCCAAATTTTTTTTTTTTTTTTTTCATTTTTTTTTCTAAGTGTCTGATCGAGAGAAGGAAAAAGAGGTGATTTTTAGCCTCTCTTGATTTTGTACTTAGAAAAAATCCAATTTTTTTTTTTTTTTTTCTTTTTTTTTTCTAAGTGTCTGATCGAGAGAAGGAAAAAGAGGTGATTTTTAGCCACTCTCGATTTTGTACTTAGAAAAAATCCAATTTTTTTTTTTTTTTTTTTCCGTTTTTTTTCTAAGTGTCTGATCGAGAGAAGGAAAAAGAGGTGATTTTTAGCCTCTCTCGATTTTGTACTTAGAAAAAATCCAAATTATTATTTTTTTTTTTTCCGTTTTTTTTCTAAGTGTCTGATCGAGAGAAGGAAAAAGAGGTGATTTTTAGCCACTCTCGATTTTGTACTTAGAAAAAATCCAATTTTTTTTTTTTTTTTTTCCGTTTTTTTTCTAAGTGTCTGATCGAGAGAAGGAAAAAGAGGTGATTTTTAGCCTCTCTTGATTTTGTACTTAGAAAAAATCCAATTTTTTTTTTTTTTTTCTTTTTTTTTTCAAAGTGTCTGATCGAGAGAAGGAAAAAGAGGTGATTTTTAGCCACTCTCGATTTTGTACTTAGAAAAAATCCAAATTTTTTTTTTTTTTTTTTCCGTTTTTTTTCTAAGTGTCTGATCGAGAGAAGGAAAAAGAGGTGATTTTTAGCCTCTCTCGATTTTGTACTTAGAAAAAATCCAAATTTTTTTATTTTTTTTCCCGTTTTTTTTCTAAGTGTCTGATCGAGAGAAGGAAAAAGAGGTGATTTTTAGCCACTCTCGATTTTGTACTTAGAAAAAATCCAATTTTTTTTATTTTTTTTTTCCGTTTTTTTTCTAAGTGTCTGATCGAGAGAAGGAAAAAGAGGTGATTTTTAGCCACTCTCGATTTTGTACTTAGAAAAAATCCAATTTTTTTTTTTTTTTTTTCCGTTTTTTTTCTAAGTGTCTGATCGAGAGAAGGAAAAGGAGGTGATTTTTAGCCACTCTCGATTTTGTACTTAGAAAAAATCCAAATTTTTTTTTTTTTTTTTCATTTTTTTTTCTAAGTGTCTGATCGAGAGAAGGAAAAAGAGGTGATTTTTAGCCTCTCTCGATTTTGTACTTAGAAAAAAATCCAAATTTTTTTTTTTTTTTTTCCGTTTTTTTTCTAAGTGTCTGATCGAGAGAAGGAAAAAGAGGTGATTTTTAGCCTCTCTTGATTTTGTACTTAGAAAAAAATCCAATTTTTTTTTTCTTTTGTTTTTCTAAGTGTCTGATCGAGAGAAGGAAAAAGAGTTGATTTTTAGCCACTCTCGATTTTGTACTTAGAAAAAATCCAAATTTTTTTTTTTTTTTTTTCCGTTTTTTTTCTAAGTGTCTGATCGAGAGAAGGAAAAAGAGGTAATTTTTAGCCTCTCTCGATTTTGTACTTAGAAAAAATCCAAATTATTATTTTTTTTTTTCCGTTTTTTTTCTAAGTGTCTGATCGAGAGAAGGAAAAAGAGGTGATTTTCAGCCACTCTCGATTTTGTACTTAGAAAAAATCCAAATTTTTTTTTTTTTTTTTTCCGTTTTTTTTCTAAGTGTCTGATCGAGAGAAGGAAAAAGAGGTGATTTTTAGCCTCTCTCGATTTTGTACTTAGAAAAAATCCAAATTTTTATTTTTTTTTTTTCCGTTTTTTTTCTAAGTGTCTGATCGAGAGAAGGAAAAAGATGTGATTTTTAGCCTCTCTCGATTTTGTACTTAGAAAAAATCCAAATTTTTTTTTTTTTTTTTTCCGTTTTTTTTCTAAGTGTCTGATCGAGAGAAGGAAAAAGAGGTGATTTTTAGCCTCTCTCGATTTTGTACTTAGAAAAAATCCCAATTTTTTTTTTTTTTTTTTCATTTTTTTTTCTAAGTGTCTGATCGAGAGAAGGAAAAAGAGGTGATTTTTAGCCTCTCTCGATTTTGTACTTAGAAAAAATCAAAATTTTTTTTTTTTTTTTTTCCGTTTTTTTTCTAAGTGTCTGATCGAGAGAAGGAAAAAGAGGTGATTTTTAGCCACTCTCGATTTTGTACTTAGAAAAAATCCAATTTTTTTTTTTTTTTTTTTCCGTTTTTTTTCTAAGTGTCTGATCGAGAGAAGGAAAAAGAGGTGATTTTTAGCCACTCTCGATTTTGTACTTAGAAAAAATCCAAATTTTTTTTTTTTTTTTTCATTTTTTTTCTAAGTGTCTGATCGAGAGAAGGAAAAAGAGGTGATTTTTAGCCTCTCTCGATTTTGTACTTAGAAAAAATCCAAATTTTTTTTTTTTTTTTTTCCGTTTTTTTTCTAAGTGTCTGATCGAGAGAAGGAAAAAGAGGTGATTTTTAGCCTCTCTTGATTTTGTACTTAGAAAAAATCCAATTTTTTTTTTCTTTTTTTTTTCTAAGTGTCTGATCGAGAGAAGGAAAAAGAGGTGATTTTTAGCCACTCTCGATTTTGTACTTAGAAAAAATCCAATTTTTTTTTTTTTTTTTTCCGTTTTTTTTCTAAGTGTCTGATCGAGAGAAGGAAAAAGAGGTGATTTTTAGCCACTCTCGATTTTGTACTTAGAAAAAATCCATTTTTTTTTTTTTTTTTTTTCCGTTTTTTTTCTAAGTGTCTGATCGAGAGAAGGAAAAAGAGGTGATTTTTAGCCTCTCTCGATTTTGTACTTAGAAAAAATCCAAATTTTTTTTTTTTTTTTCCCCGTTTTTTTTTCTAAGTGTCTGATCGAGAGAAGGAAAAAGAGGTAATTTTTAGCCTCTCTCGATTTTGTACTTAGAAAAAATCCAAATTTTTTTTTTTTTTTTTCCGTTTTTTTTCTTAGTGTCTGATCGAGAGAAGGAAAAAGAGGTGATTTTCAGCCACTCTCGATTTTGTACTTAGAAAAAATCCAAATTTTTTTTTTTTTTTTTTCCGTTTTTTTTCTAAGTGTCTGATCGAGAGAAGGAAAAAGAGGTGATTTTTAGCCTCTCTCGATTTTGTACTTAGAAAAAATCCAAATTTTTATTTATTTTTTTTCCGTTTTTTTCTCTAAGTGTCTGATCGAGAGAAGGAAAAAGAGGTGATTTTTAGCCTCTCTCGATTTTGTACTTAGAAAAAATCCAAATTTTTTTTTTTTTTTTTTCCGTTTTTTTTCTAAGTGTCTGATCGAGAGAAGGAAAAAGAGGTGATTTTTAGCCTCTCTCGATTTTGTACTTAGAAAAAAATCCAAATTTTTTATTTTTTTTTTCATTTTTTTTTCTACTTAGGAAAAAGAGGTGATTTTTAGCCACTCTCGATTTTGTACTTAGAAAAAATCCAATTTTTTTTTTTTTTTTTTCCGTTTTTTTTCTAAGTGTCTGATCGAGAGAAGGAAAAAGAGGTGATTTTTAGCCACTCTCGATTTTGTACTTAGAAAAAATCCAATTTTTTTTTTTTTTTTTTTTCCGTTTTTTTTCTAAGTGTCTGATCGAGAGAAGGAAAAAGAGGTGATTTTTAGCCACTCTCGATTTTGTACTTAGAAAAAATCCAAATTTTTTTTTTTTTTTCATTTTTTTTTCTAAGTGTCTGATCGAGAGAAGGAAAAAGAGGTGATTTTTAGCCTCTCTCGATTTTGTACTTAGAAAAAATCCAAATTTTTATTTTTTTTTTCCAGTTTTTTTTCTAAGTGTCTGATCGAGAGAAGGAAAAAGAGGTGATTTTTAGCCTCTCTTGATTTTGTACTTAGAAAAAATCCAATTTTTTTTTTCTTTTGTTTTTCTAAGTGTCTGATCGAGAGAAGGAAAAAGAGTTGATTTTTAGCCACTCTCGATTTTGTACTTAGAAAAAATCCAAATTTTTTTTTTTTTTTTCCGTTTTTTTTCTAAGTGTCTGATCGAGAGAAGGAAAAAGAGGTAATTTTTAGCCTCTCTCGATTTTGTACTTAGAAAAAATCCAAATTTTTTTTTTTTTTTTTCCGTTTTTTTTCTAAGTGTCTGATCGAGAGAAGGAAAAAGAGGTGATTTTCAGCCACTCTCGATTTTGTACTTAGAAAAAATCCAAATATTTTTTTTTTTTTTTCCCGTTTTTTTTCTAAGTGTCTGATCGAGAGAAGGAAAAAGAGGTGATTTTTAGCCTCTCTCGATTTTGTACTTAGAAAAAATCCAAATTTTTTTTTTTTTTTTTTCCGTTTTTTTTCTAAGTGTCTGATCGAGAGAAGGAAAAAGATGTGATTTTTAGCCTCTCTCGATTTTGTACTTAGAAAAAATCAAATTTTTTTTTTTTTTTTTTTCCGTTTTTTTTCTAAGTGTCTGATCGAGAGAAGGAAAAAGAGGTGATTTTTAGCCTCTCTCGATTTTGTACTTAGAAAAAATCCAAATTTTTTTTTTTTTTTTTTCATTTTTTTTTCTAAGTGTCTGATCGAGAGAAGGAAAAAGAGGTGATTTTTAGCCTCTCTCGATTTTGTACTTAGAAAAAATCAAAATTTTTTTTTTTTTTTTTCCCGTTTTTTTTCTAAGTGTCTGATCGAGAGAAGGAAAAAGAGGTGATTTTTAGCCACTCTCGATTTTGTACTTAGAAAAAATCCAATTTTTTTTTTTTTTTTTTTCCGTTTTTTTTCTAAGTGTCTGATCGAGAGAAGGAAAAAGAGGTGATTTTTAGCCACTCTCGATTTTGTACTTAGAAAAAATCCAAATTTTTTTTTTTTTTTCATTTTTTTTTCTAAGTGTCTGATCGAGAGAAGGAAAAAGAGGTGATTTTTAGCCTCTCTCGATTTTGTACTTAGAAAAAATCCAAATTTTTTTTTTTTTTTTTTCCGTTTTTTTTCTAAGTGTCTGATCGAGAGAAGGAAAAAGAGGTGATTTTTAGCCTCTCTTGATTTTGTACTTAGAAAAAATCCAATTTTTTTTTTCTTTTTTTTTTCTAGGTGTCTGATCGAGAGAAGGAAAAAGAGGTGATTTTTAGCCACTCTCGATTTTGTACTTAGAAAAAATCCATTTTTTTTTTTTTTTTTTTCCGTTTTTTTTCTAAGTGTCTGATCGAGAGAAGGAAAAAGAGGTGATTTTTAGCCACTCTCGATTTTGTACTTAGAAAAAATCCAATTTTTTTTTTTTTTTTTTTCCGTTTTTTTTCTAAGTGTCTGATCGAGAGAAGGAAAAAGAGGTGATTTTTAGCCTCTCTCGATTTTGTACTTAGAAAAAATCCAAATTTTTTTTTTTTTTTTCCCCGTTTTTTTTCTAAGTGTCTGATCGAGAGAAGGAAAAAGAGGTATTTTTTAGCCTCTCTCGATTTTGTACTTAGAAAAAATCCAAATTTTTTTTTTTTTTTTTCCGTTTTTTTTCTAAGTGTCTGATCGAGAGAAGGAAAAAGAGGTGATTTTCAGCCACTCTCGATTTTGTACTTAGAAAAAATCCAAATATTTTTTTTTTTTTTCCGTTTTTTTTCTAAGTGTCTGATCGAGAGAAGGAAAAAGAGGTGATTTTTAGCCTCTCTCGATTTTGTACTTAGAAAAAATCCAAATTTTTATTTATTTTTTTTCCGTTTTTTTCTCTGAGTGTCTGATCGAGAGAAGGAAAAAGAGGTGATTTTTAGCCTCTCTCGATTTTGTACTTAGAAAAAATCCAAATTTTTTTTTTTTTTTTTCCGTTTTTTTTCTAAGTGTCTGATCGAGAGAAGGAAAAAGAGGTGATTTTTAGCCTCTCTCGATTTTGTACTTAGAAAAAATCCAAATTTTTTTTTTTTTTTTTCATTTTTTTTTCTAAGTGTCTGATCGAGAGAAGGAAAAAGAGGTGATTTTTAGCCACTCTCGATTTTGTACTTAGAAAAAATCCAATTTTTTTTTTTTTTTTTTCCGTTTTTTTTCTAAGTGTCTGATCGAGAGAAGGAAAAAGAGGTGATTTTTAGCCACTCTCGATTTTGTACTTAGAAAAAATCCAATTTTTTTTTTTTTTTTTTTTCCGTTTTTTTTCTAAGTGTCTGATCGAGAGAAGGAAAAAGAGGTGATTTTTAGCCACTCTCGATTTTGTACTTAGAAAAAATCCAAATTTTTTTTTTTTTTTCATTTTTTTTTCTAAGTGTCTGATCGAGAGAAGGAAAAAGAGGTGATTTTTAGCCTCTCTCGATTTTGTACTTAGAAAAAATCCAAATTTTTTTTTTTTTTTTTCAGTTTTTTTTCTAAGTGTCTGATCGAGAGAAGGAAAAAGAGGTGATTTTTAGCCTCTCTTGATTTTGTACTTAGAAAAAATCCAATTTTTTTTTTTTTTTTTCATTTTTTTTTCTAAGTGTCTGATCGAGAGAAGGAAAAAGAGGTGATTTTTAGCCACTCTCGATTTTGTACTTAGAAAAAATCCAAATTTTTTTTTTTTTTTTTTCAGTTTTTTTTCTAAGTGTCTGATCGAGAGAAGGAAAATGAGGTGATTTTTAGCCTCCTTGATTTTGTACTTAGAAAAAATCCAATTTTTTTTTTTTTTTTTCATTTTTTTTTCTAAGTGTCTGATCGAGAGAAGGAAAAAGAGGTGATTTTTAGCCACTCTCGATTTTGTACTTAGAAAAAATCCAAATTTTTTTTTTTTTTTTACCGTTTTTTTTCTAAGTGTCTGATCGAGAGAAGGAAAAAGAGGTGATTTTTAGCCTCTCTCGATTTTGTACTTAGAAAAAATCCAAATTATTATTTTTTTTTTTTTCCGTTTTTTTTCTAAGTGTCTGATCGAGAGAAGGAAAAAGAGGTGATTTTTAGCCACTCTCGATTTTGTACTTAGAAAAAATCCAAATTTTTTTTTTTTTTTTTCCGTTTTTTTTCTAAGTGTCTGATCGAGAGAAGGAAAAAGAGGTGATTTTTAGCCTCTCTTGATTTTGTACTTAGAAAAAATCCAATTTTTTTTTTCTTTTTTTTTTCTAAGTGTCTGATCGAGAGAAGGAAAAAGAGGTGATTTTTAGCCACTCTCGATTTTGTACTTAGAAAAAATCCAATTTTTTTTTTTTTTTTTTCCGTTTTTTTTCTAAGTGTCTGATCGAGAGAAGGAAAAAGAGGTGATTTTTAGCCACTCTCGATTTTGTACTTAGAAAAAATCCAATTTTTTTTTTTTTTTTTTCCATTTTTTTTCTAAGTGTCTGATCGAGAGAAGGAAAAAGAGGTGATTTTTAGCCACTCTCGATTTTGTACTTAGAAAAAATCCAAATTTTTTTTTTTTTTTCCGTTTTTTTTCTAAGTGTCTGATCGAGAGAAGGAAAAAGAGGTGATTTTTAGCCTCTCTCGATTTTGTACTTAGAAAAAATCCAAATTTTTTTTTTTTTTTTTTCCATTTTTTTCTAAGTGTCTGATCGAGAGAAGGAAAAAGATGTGATTTTTAGCCTCTCTCGATTTTGTACTTAGAAAAAATCCAAATTTTTTTTTTTTTTTTTTCCGTTTTTTTTCTAAGTGTCTGATCGAGAGAAGGAAAAAGAGGTGATTTTTAGCCTCTCTCGATTTTGTACTTAGAAAAAATCCAATTTTTTTTTTTTTTTTTCTTTTTTTTTTCTAAGTGTCTGATCGAGAGAAGGAAAAAGAGGTGATTTTTAGCCACTCTCGATTTTGTACTTAGAAAAAATCCAATTTTTTTTTTTTTTTTTTTCCGTTTTTTTTCTAAGTGTCTGATCGAGAGAAGGAAAAAGAGGTGATTTTTAGCCACTCTCGATTTTGTACTTAGAAAAAATCCAATTTTTTTTTTTTTTTTTTCCGTTTTTTTTTTCTAAGTGTCTGATCGAGAGAAGGAAAAAGAGGTGATTTTTAGCCTCTCTCGATTTTGTACTTAGAAAAAATCCAAATTTTTTTTTTTTTTTTTTCCATTTTTTTCTAAGTGTCTGATCGAGAGAAGGAAAAAGATGTGATTTTTAGCCTCTCTCGATTTGTACTTAGAAAAAATCCAAATTTTTTTTTTTTTTTTTTCCGTTTTTTTTTCTAAGTGTCTGATCGAGAGAAGGAAAAAGAGGTGATTTTTAGCCTCTCTCGATTTTGTACTTAGAAAAAATCCCCAATTTTTTTTTTTTTTTTTCTTTTTTTTTTTCTAAGTGTCTGATCGAGAGAAGGAAAAAGAGGTGATTTTTAGCCACTCTCGATTTTGTACTTAGAAAAATCCAAATTTTTTTTTTTTTTTTTCCGTTTTTTTTCTAAGTGTCTGATCGAGAGAAGGAAAAAGAGGTGATTTTTAGCCCACTCTCGATTTTGTACTAGAAAAAATCCAATTTTTTTTTTTTTTTTCATTTTTTTTTCTAAGTGTCTGATCGAGAGAAGGAAAAAGAGGTGATTTTTTAGCCTCTTCTCGATTTTGTACTTAGAAAAAATCCAAATTTTTTTTTTTTTTTTTTCCGTTTTTTTTTCTAAGTGTCTGATCGAGAGAAGGAAAAAGAGGTGATTTTTAGCCCTCTCTTGATTTTGTACTTAGAAAAAATCCAATTTTTTTTTTCTTTTTTTTTTCTAAGTGTCTGATCGAGAGAAGGAAAAAGAGGTGATTTTTAGCCACTCTCGATTTTGTACTTAGAAAAAATCCAATTTTTTTTTTTTTTTTTTCCGTTTTTTTTCTAAGTGTCTGATCGAGAGAAGGAAAAAGAGGTGATTTTTAGCCACTCTCGATTTTGTACTTAGAAAAAATCCAATTTTTTTTTATTTTTTTCCGTTTTTTTTCTAAGTGTCTGATCGAGAGAAGGAAAAAGAGGTGATTTTTAGCCTCTCTCGATTTTGTACTTAGAAAAAATCCAATTTTTTTTTTTTTTTTCATTTTTTTTTCTAAGTGTCTGATCGAGAGAAGGAAAAAGAGGTGATTTTTAGCCACTCTCGATTTTGTACTTAGAAAAAATCCAATTTTTTTTTTTTTTTTTTTTTCCGTTTTTTTTCTAAGTGTCTGATCGAGAGAAGGAAAAAGAGGTGATTTTTAGCCACTCTCGATTTTGTACTTAGAAAAAATCCAATTTTTTTTTTTTTTTTTTCATTTTTTTTTCTAAGTGTCTGATCGAGAGAAGGAAAAAGAGGTGATTTTTAGCCTCTCTCGATTTTGTACTTAGAAAAAATCCAATTTTTTTTTTTTTTTTTTTCAGTTTTTTTTCTAAGTGTCTGATCGAGAGAAGGAAAAAGAGGTGATTTTTAGCCTCTCTTGATTTTGTACTTAGAAAAAATCAAATTTATTTTTTTTTTTCCTTTTTTTTTCTAAGTGTCTGATCGAGAGAAGGAAAAAGAGGTGATTTTAGCCACTCTCGATTTTGTACTTAGAAAAAAATCCAAATTTTTTTTTTTTTTTCCAGTTTTTTTTCTAAGTGTCTGATCGAGAGAAGGAAAAAGAGGTGATTTTTAGCCTCTCTCGATTTTGTACTTAGAAAAAATCCAAATTTTTTTTTTTTTTTTCCGTTTTTTTTCTAAGTGTCTGATCGAGAGAAGGAAAAAGAGGTGATTTTTAGCCTCTCTCGATTTTGTACTTAGAAAAAATACAATTTTTTTTTTTTTTTTTTTCCGTTTTTTTTCTAAGTGTCTGATCGAGAGAAAGAAAAAGAGGTTATTTTTAGCCTCTCTCGATTTTGTACTTAGAAAAAATCCAATTTTTTATTTTTTTTTTTCCGTTTTTTTTCTAAGTGTCTGATCGAGAGAAGGAAAAAAGAGGTGATTTTTAGCCACTCTCGATTTTGTACTTAGAAAAAATCCATTTTTTTTTTTTTTTTTTCCGTTTTTTTTCTAAGTGTCTGATCGAGAGAAGGAAAAAGAGGTGATTTTTAGCCTCTCTTGATTTTGTACTTAGAAAAAATCCAATTTTTTTTTTCTTTTTTTTTCTAAGTGTCTGATCGAGAGAAGGAAAAAGAGGTGATTTTTAGCCACTCTCGATTTTGTACTTAGAAAAAATCCAATTTTTTTTTTTTTTTTTTCCGTTTTTTTTCTAAGTGTCTGATCGAGAGAAGGAAAAAGAGGTGATTTTTAGCCACTCTCGATTTTGTACTTAGAAAAAATCCAATTTTTTTTTTTTTTTTTTTCCGTTTTTTTTCTAAGTGTCTGATCGAGAGAAGGAAAAAGAGGTGATTTTTAGCCTCTCTTGATTTTGTACTTAGAAAAAATCCAATTTTTTTTTATTTTTTTTTATTTTGTTTTTCTAAGTGTCTGATCGAGAGAAGGAAAAAGAGTTGATTTTTAGCCACTCTCGATTTTGTACTTAGAAAAAATCAAATTTTTTTTTTTTTTTTTTTCCGTTTTTTTTCTAAGTGTCTGATCGAGAGAAGGAAAAAGAGGTGATTTTTAGCCTCTCTCGATTTTGTACTTAGAAAAAATCCAAATTTTTTTTTTTTTTTTTTTCCGTTTTTTTTTCTAAGTGTCTGATCGAGAGAAGGAAAAAGAGGTGATTTTTAGCCTCTCTCGATTTTGTACTTAGAAAAAATCCAATTTTTTTTTTTTTTTTTCATTTTTTTTCTAAGTGTCTGATCGAGAGAAGGAAAAAGAGGTGATTTTTAGCCACTCTCGATTTTGTACTTAGAAAAAATCCAAATTATTATTTTTTTTTTTTCCGTTTTTTTTCTAAGTGTCTGATCGAGAGAAGGAAAAAGTGGTGATTTTTAGCCACTCTCGATTTTGTACTTAGAAAAAATCCAAATGTTTTTTTTTTTTTTTCCGTTTTTTTTCTAAGTGTCTGATCGAGAGAAGGAAAAAGAGGTGATTTTTAGCCTCTCTCAATTTTGTACTTAGAAAAAATCCAAATTTTTTTTTTTTTTTTTTTTCCATTTTTTTCTAAGTGTCTGATCGAGAGAAGGAAAAAGATGTGATTTTTAGCCTCTCTCGATTTTGTACTTAGAAAAAATCCAAATTTTTTTTTTTTTTTTTTCCGTTTTTTTTCTAAGTGTCTGATCGAGAGAAGGAAAAAGAGGTGATTTTTAGCCTCTCTCGATTTTGTACTTAGAAAAAATCCAAATTTTTTTTTTTTTTTTTTCCTTTTTTTTTCTAAGTGTCTGATCGAGAGAAGGAAAAAGAGGTGATTTTTAGACACTCTCGATTTTGTACTTAGAAAAAATCCAAATTTTTTTTTTTTTTTTTTCCGTTTTTTTTCTAAGTGTCTGATCGAGAGAAGGAAAAAGAGGTGATTTTTAGCCACTCTCGATTTTGTACTTAGAAAAAATCCAATTTTTTTTTTTTTTTTTTCCGTTTTTTTTCTAAGTGTCTGATCGAGAGAAGGAAAAAGAGGTGATTTTTAGCCACTCTCGATTTTGTACTTAGAAAAAATCCAAATTTTTTTTTTTTTTTTCATTTTTTTTTCTAAGTGTCTGATCGAGAGAAGGAAAAAGAGGTGATTTTTAGCCTCTCTCGATTTTGTACTTAGAAAAAAATCCAAATTTTTTTTTTTTTTTTTCCGTTTTTTTTCTAAGTGTCTGATCGAGAGAAGGAAAAAGAGGTGATTTTTAGCCTCTCTTGATTTTGTACTTAGAAAAAAATCCAATTTTTTTTTTCTTTTGTTTTTCTAAGTGTCTGATCGAGAGAAGGAAAAAGAGTTGATTTTTAGCCACTCTCGATTTTGTACTTAGAAAAAATCCAAATTTATTTTTTTTTTTTTTCCGTTTTTTTTCTAAGTGTCTGATCGAGAGAAGGAAAAAGAGGTAATTTTTAGCCTCTCTCGATTTTGTACTTAGAAAAAATCCACATTTTTTTTTTTTTTTCCGTTTTTTTTCTAAGTGTCTGATCGAGAGAAGGAAAAAGAGGTGATTTTCAGCCACTCTCGATTTTGTACTTAGAAAAAATCCAAATTTTTTTTTTTTTTTTCCGTTTTTTTTCTAAGTGTCTGATCGAGAGAAGGAAAAAGAGGTGATTTTTAGCCTCTCTCGATTTTGTACTTAGAAAAAATCCAAATTTTTATTTTTTTTTTTTCCGTTTTTTTTCTAAGTGTCTGATCGAGAGAAGGAAAAAGAGGTGATTTTTAGCCTCTCTCGATTTTGTACTTAGAAAAAATCCAAATTTTTTTTTTTTTTTTTTCCGTTTTTTTTCTAAGTGTCTGATCGAGAGAAGGAAAAAGAGGTGATTTTTAGCCTCTCTCGATTTTGTACTTAGAAAAAATCCAAATTATTATTTTTTTTTTTCATTTTTTTTTCTAAGTGTCTGATCGAGAGAAGGAAAAAGAGGTGATTTTTAGCCACTCTCGATTTTGTACTTAGAAAAAATCCAATTTTTTTTTTTTTTTTTTCCGTTTTTTTTCTAAGTGTCTGATCGAGAGAAGGAAAAAGAGGTGATTTTTAGCCACTCTCGATTTTGTACTTAGAAAAAATCCAATTTTTTTTTTTTTTTTTTTTTCCGTTTTTTTTCTAAGTGTCTGATCGAGAGAAGGAAAAAGAGGTGATTTTTAGCCACTCTCGATTTTGTACTTAGAAAAAATCCAAATTTTTTTTTTTTTTCATTTTTTTTTCTAAGTGTCTGATCGAGAGAAGGAAAAAGAGGTGATTTTTAGCCTCTCTCGATTTTGTACTTAGAAAAAATCCAAATTTTTTTTTTTTTTTTTCAGTTTTTTTTCTAAGTGTCTGATCGAGAGAAGGAAAAAGAGGTGATTTTTAGCCTCTCTTGATTTTGTACTTAGAAAAAATCCATTTTTTTTTTTTTTTTTTTCATTTTTTTTTCTAAGTGTCTGATCGAGAGAAGGAAAAAGAGGTGATTTTTAGCCACTCTCGATTTTGTACTTAGAAAAAATCCAAATTTTTTTTATTTTTTTTTCAGTTTTTTTTCTAAGTGTCTGATCGAGAGAAGGAAAATGAGGTGATTTTTAGCCTCCTTGATTTTGTACTTAGAAAAAATCCAATTTTTTTTTTTTTTTTTTCATTTTTTTTTCTAAGTGTCTGATCGAGAGAAGGAAAAAGAGGTGATTTTTAGCCACTCTCGATTTTGTACTTATAAAAAATCCAAATTTTTTTAATTTTTTTTTCCGTTTTTTTTCTAAGTGTCTGATCGAGAGAAGGAAAAAGAGGTGATTTTTAGCCTCTCTCGATTTTGTACTTAGAAAAAATCCAAATTATTATTATTTTTTTTTCCGTTTTTTTTTCTAAGTGTCTGATCGAGAGAAGGAAAAAGAGGTGATTTTTAGCCACTCTCGATTTTGTACTTAGAAAAAATCCAAATTTTTTTTTTTTTTTTCCGTTTTTTTTCTAAGTGTCTGATCGAGAGAAGGAAAAAGAGGTGATTTTTAGCCTCTCTTGATTTTGTACTTAGAAAAAATCCAATTTTTTTTCTTTTTTTTTTCTAAGTGTCTGATCGAGAGAAGGAAAAAGAGGTGATTTTTAGCCACTCTCGATTTTGTACTTAGAAAAAATCCAATTTTTTTTTTTTTTTTTTCCGTTTTTTTTCTAAGTGTCTGATCGAGAGAAGGAAAAGAGGTGATTTTTAGCCACTCTCGATTTTGTACTTAGAAAAAATCCAATTTTTTTTTTTTTTTTTCCGTTTTTTTTCTAAGTGTCTGATCGAGAGAAGGAAAAAGAGGTGATTTTTAGCCACTCTCGATTTTGTACTTAGAAAAAATCCAAATTTTTTTTTTTTTTTTTCCGTTTTTTTTCTAAGTGTCTGATCGAGAGAAGGAAAAAGAGGTGATTTTTAGCCTCTCTCGATTTTGTACTTAGAAAAAATCCAAATTTTTTTTTTTTTTTTTCCATTTTTTCTAAGTGTCTGATCGAGAGAAGGAAAAAGATGTGATTTTTAGCCTCTCTCGATTTTGTACTTAGAAAAAATCCAAATTTTTTTTTTTTTTTTTTCCGTTTTTTTTTCTAAGTGTCTGATCGAGAGAAGGAAAAAGAGGTGATTTTTAGCCTCTCTCGATTTTGTACTTAGAAAAAATCCAATTTTTTTTTTTTTTTTCATTTTTTTTTCTAAGTGTCTGATCGAGAGAAGGAAAAAGAGGTGATTTTTAGCCACTCTCGATTTTGTACTTAGAAAAAATCCAAATTTTTTTTTTTTTTTTTTCCGTTTTTTTTCTAAGTGTCTGATCGAGAGAAGGAAAAAAAGGTGATTTTTAGCCACTCTCGATTTTGTACTTACAAAAAATCCAAATTTTTTTTTTTTTTTTCCGTTTTTTTTCTAAGTGTCTGATCGAGAGAAGGAAAAAGAGGTGATTTTTAGCCTCTCTCGATTTTGTACTAAGAAAAAATCCAAATTTTTTTTTTTTTTTTTCCATTTTTTTCTAAGTGTCTGATCGAGAGAAGGAAAAAGATGTGATTTTTAGCCTCTCTCGATTTTGTACTTAGAAAAAATCCAAATGTTTTTTTTTTTTTTTTCCGTTTTTTTTCTAAGTGTCTGATCGAGAGAAGGAAAAAGAGGTGATTTTTAGCCTCTCTCGATTTTGTACTTAGAAAAAATCCAAATTTTTTTTTTTTTTTTTCTTTTTTTTTTCTAAGTGTCTGATCGAGAGAAGGAAAAAGAGGTGATTTTTAGCCACTCTCGATTTTGTACTTAGAAAAAATCCAAATTTTTTTTTTTTTTTTTTCCGTTTTTTTTTCTAAGTGTCTGATCGAGAGAAGGAAAAAGAGGTGATTTTTAGCCACTCTCGATTTTGTACTTAGAAAAAATCCAAATTTTTTTTTTTTTTTTTCTTTTTTTTTTCTAAGTGTCTGATCGAGAGAAGGAAAAAGAGGTGATTTTTAGCCTCTCTCGATTTTGTACTTAGAAAAAATCCAAATTTTTTTTTTTTTTTTTTCCGTTTTTTTCTAAGTGTCTGATCGAGAGAAGGAAAAAGAGGTGATTTTTAGCCTCTCTTGATTTTGTACTTAGAAAAAATCCAATTTTTTTTTTCTTTTTTTTTTCTAAGTGTCTGATCGAGAGAAGGAAAAAGAGGTGATTTTTAGCCACTCTCGATTTTGTACTTAGAAAAAATCCATTTTTTTTTTTTTTTTTTTCCGTTTTTTTTCTAAGTGTCTGATCGAGAGAAGGAAAAAGAGGTGATTTTTAGCCACTCTCGATTTTGTACTTAGAAAAAATCCAATTTTTTTTTTTTTTTTTTTCCGTTTTTTTTCTAAGTGTCTGATCGAGAGAAGGAAAAAGAGGTGATTTTTAGCCTCTCTTGATTTTGTACTTAGAAAAAATCCAATTTTTTTTTTTTTTTTTCTTTTTTTTTTCTAAGTGTCTGATCGAGAGAAGGAAAAAGAGGTGATTTTTAGCCACTCTCGATTTTGTACTTAGAAAAAATCCAATTTTTTTTTTTTTTTTTTCCGTTTTTTTTCTAAGTGTCTGATCGAGAGAAGGAAAAAGAGGTGATTTTTAGCCTCTCTCGATTTTGTACTTAGAAAAAATCCAAATTTTTTTTTTTTTTTTTTCCGTTTTTTTTCTAAGTGTCTGATCGAGAGAAGGAAAAAGAGGTGATTTTTAGCCTCTCTCGATTTTGTACTTAGAAAAAATCCAATTTTTTTTTTTTTTTTTCATTTTTTTTTCTAAGTGTCTGATCGAGAGAAGGAAAAAGAGGTGATTTTTAGCCACTCTCGATTTTGTACTTAGAAAAAATCCAATTTTTTTTTTTTTTTTTTTCCGTTTTTTTTCTAAGTGTCTGATCGAGAGAAGGAAAAAGAGGTGATTTTTAGCCACTCTCGATTTTGTACTTAGAAAAAATCCAAATTTTTTTTTTTTTTTTTCATTTTTTTTTCTAAGTGTCTGATCGAGAGAAGGAAAAAGAGGTGATTTTTAGCCTCTCTCGATTTTGTACTTAGAAAAAATCCAAATTTTTTTTTTTTTTTTTTCAGTTTTTTTTCTAAGTGTCTGATCGAGAGAAGGAAAAAGAGGTGATTTTTAGCCTCTCTTGATTTTGTACTTAGAAAAAATCCAATTTATTTTTTTTTTTTTCCTTTTTTTTTCTAAGTGTCTGATCGAGAGAAGGAAAAAGAGGTGATTTTTAGCCACTCTCGATTTTGTACTTAGAAAAAATCCAATTTTTTTTTTTTTTTTCCGTTTTTTTTCTAAGTGTCTGATCGAGAGAAGGAAAAAGAGGTGATTTTTAGCCTCTCTCGATTTTGTACTTAGAAAAAATCCAATTTTTTTTTTTTTTTTTCCGTTTTTTTTTCTAAGTGTCTGATCGAGAGAAGGAAAAAGAGGTGATTTTTAGCCTCTCTCGATTTTGTACTTAGAAAAAATCCAATTTTTTTTTTTTTTTTTTCCGTTTTTTTTCTAAGTGTCTGATCGAGAGAAAGAAAAAGAGGTTATTTTTAGCCTCTCTCGATTTTGTACTTAGAAAAAATCCAAATTTTTTATTTTTTTTTTTCCGTTTTTTTTCTAAGTGTCTGATCGAGAGAAGGAAAAAGAGGTGATTTTTAGCCACTCTCGATTTTGTACTTAGAAAAAATCCAATTTTTTTTTTTTTTTTTTCCGTTTTTTTTCTAAGTGTCTGATCGAGAGAAGGAAAAAGAGGTGATTTTTAGCCTCTCTTGATTTTGTACTTAGAAAAAATCCAATTTTTTTTTTCTTTTTTTTTTCTAAGTGTCTGATCGAGAGAAGGAAAAAGAGGTGATTTTTAGCCACTCTCGATTTTGTACTTAGAAAAAATCCAATTTTTTATTTTTTTTTTTCCGTTTTTTTTCTAAGTGTCTGATCGAGAGAAGGAAAAAGAGGTGATTTTTAGCCACTCTCGATTTTGTACTTAGAAAAAATCCAATTTTTTTTTTTTTTTTTTTCAGTTTTTTTTCTAAGTCTCTGATCGAGAGAAGGAAAAAGAGGTGATTTTTAGCCTCTCTTGATTTTGTACTTAGAAAAAATCAAATTTATTTTTTTTTTTTTTCCTTTTTTTTTCTAAGTGTCTGATCGAGAGAAGGAAAAAGAGGTGATTTTTAGCCTCTCTCGATTTTGTACTTAGAAAAAATCCAAATTATTATTTTTTTTTTTTCCGTTTTTTTTTCTAAGTGTCTGATCGAGAGAAGGAAAAAGAGGTGATTTTTAGCCACTCTCGATTTTGTACTTAGAAAAAATCCAAATTTTTTTTTTTTTTTTTCCGTTTTTTTTCTAAGTGTCTGATCGAGAGAAGGAAAAAGAGGTGATTTTTAGCCTCTCTTGATTTTGTACTTAGAAAAAATCCAATTTTTTTTTTCTTTTTTTTTTCTAAGTGTCTGATCGAGAGAAGGAAAAAGAGGTGATTTTTAGCCTCTCTCGATTTTGTACTTAGAAAAAATACAATTTTTTTTTTTTTTTTTTCCGTTTTTTTTCTAAGTGTCTGATCGAGAGAAAGAAAAAGAGGTTATTTTTAGCCTCTCTCGATTTTGTACTTAGAAAAAATCCAAATTTTTTATTTTTTTTTTTCCGTTTTTTTTTCTAAGTGTCTGATCGAGAGAAGGAAAAAGAGGTGATTTTTAGCCACTCTCGATTTTGTACTTAGAAAAAATCCATTTTTTTTTTTTTTTTTCCGTTTTTTTTTCTAAGTGTCTGATCGAGAGAAGGAAAAAGAGGTGATTTTTAGCCTCTCTTGATTTTGTACTTAGAAAAAATCCAATTTTTTTTTTCTTTTTTTTTTTCTAAGTGTCTGATCGAGAGAAGGAAAAAGAGGTGATTTTTAGCCACTCTCGATTTTGTACTTAGAAAAAATCCAATTTTTTTTTTTTTTTTTTTTCCGTTTTTTTTCTAAGTGTCTGATCGAGAGAAGGAAAAAGAGGTGATTTTTAGCCACTCTCGATTTTGTACTTAGAAAAAATCCAATTTTTTTTTTTTTTTTTTTCCGTTTTTTTTCTAAGTGTCTGATCGAGAGAAGGAAAAAGAGGTGATTTTTAGCCTCTCTTGATTTTGTACTTAGAAAAAATCCAATTTTTTTTAATTTTTTTTTATTTTGTTTTTCTAAGTGTCTGATCGAGAGAAGGAAAAAGAGTTGATTTTTAGCCACTCTCGATTTTGTACTTAGAAAAAATCAAATTTTTTTTTTTTTTTTTTTCCGTTTTTTTTCTAAGTGTCTGATCGAGAGAAGGAAAAAGAGGTGATTTTTAGCCTCTCTCGATTTTGTACTTAGAAAAAATCCAAATTTTTTTTTTTTTTTTTTCCGTTTTTTTTCTAAGTGTCTGATCGAGAGAAGGAAAAAGAGGTGATTTTTAGCCTCTCTCGATTTTGTACTTAGAAAAAATCCAATTTTTTTTTTTTTTTTTCATTTTTTTTCTAAGTGTCTGATCGAGAGAAGGAAAAAGAGGTGATTTTTAGCCACTCTCGATTTTGTACTTAGAAAAAATCCAAATTATTTTTTTTTTTTTTTCCGTTTTTTTTCTAAGTGTCTGATCGAGAGAAGGAAAAAGTGGTGATTTTTAGCCACTCTCGATTTTGTACTTAGAAAAAATCCAAATGTTTTTTTTTTTTTTTCCGTTTTTTTTCTAAGTGTCTGATCGAGAGAAGGAAAAAGAGGTGATTTTTAGCCTCTCTCGATTTTGTACTTAGAAAAAATCCAAATTTTTTTTTTTTTTTTTTTCCATTTTTTTCTAAGTGTCTGATCGAGAGAAGGAAAAAGATGTGATTTTTAGCCTCTCTCGATTTTGTACTTAGAAAAAATCCAAATTTTTTTTTTTTTTTTTTCCGTTTTTTTTCTAAGTGTCTGATCGAGAGAAGGAAAAAGAGGTGATTTTTAGCCTCTCTCGATTTTGTACTTAGAAAAAATCCAAATTTTTTTTTTTTTTTTTTCCTTTTTTTTTCTAAGTGTCTGATCGAGAGAAGGAAAAAGAGGTGATTTTTAGACACTCTCGATTTTGTACTTAGAAAAAATCCAAATTTTTTTTTTTTTTTTTTCCGTTTTTTTTCTAAGTGTCTGATCGAGAGAAGGAAAAAGAGGTGATTTTTAGCCACTCTCGATTTTGTACTTAGAAAAAATCCAATTTTTTTTTTTTTTTTTTCCGTTTTTTTTCTAAGTGTCTGATCGAGAGAAGGAAAAAGAGGTGATTTTTAGCCACTCTCGATTTTGTACTTAGAAAAAATCCAAATTTTTTTTTTTTTTTTTCATTTTTTTTTCTAAGTGTCTGATCGAGAGAAGGAAAAAGAGGTGATTTTTAGCCTCTCTCGATTTTGTACTTAGAAAAAAATCCAAATTTTTTTTTTTTTTTTTTCCGTTTTTTTTCTAAGTGTCTGATCGAGAGAAGGAAAAAGAGGTGATTTTTAGCCTCTCTTGATTTTGTACTTAGAAAAAAATCCAATTTTTTTTTTCTTTTGTTTTTCTAAGTGTCTGATCGAGAGAAGGAAAAAGAGTTGATTTTTAGCCACTCTCGATTTTGTACTTAGAAAAAATCCAAATTTATTTTTTTTTTTTTTCCGTTTTTTTTTCTAAGTGTCTGATCGAGAGAAGGAAAAAGAGGTAATTTTTAGCCTCTCTCGATTTTGTACTTAGAAAAAATCCACATTTTTTTTTTTTTTTTTCCGTTTTTTTTCTAAGTGTCTGATCGAGAGAAGGAAAAAGAGGTGATTTTCAGCCACTCTCGATTTTGTACTTAGAAAAAATCCAAATTTTTTTTTTTTTTTTTCCGTTTTTTTTCTAAGTGTCTGATCGAGAGAAGGAAAAAGAGGTGATTTTTAGCCTCTCTCGATTTTGTACTTAGAAAAAATCCAAATTTTTATTTTTTTTTTTTCCGTTTTTTTTCTAAGTGTCTGATCGAGAGAAGGAAAAAGAGGTGATTTTTAGCCTCTCTCGATTTTGTACTTAGAAAAAATCCAAATTTTTTTTTTTTTTTTTTTCCGTTTTTTTTCTAAGTGTCTGATCGAGAGAAGGAAAAAGAGGTGATTTTTAGCCTCTCTCGATTTTGTACTTAGAAAAAATCCAAATTATTATTTTTTTTTTTCATTTTTTTTTCTAAGTGTCTGATCGAGAGAAGGAAAAAGAGGTGATTTTTAGCCACTCTCGATTTTGTACTTAGAAAAAATCCAATTTTTTTTTTTTTTTTTTCCGTTTTTTTTCTAAGTGTCTGATCGAGAGAAGGAAAAAGAGGTGATTTTTAGCCACTCTCGATTTTGTACTTAGAAAAAATCCAATTTTTTTTTTTTTTTTTTTCCGTTTTTTTTCTAAGTGTCTGATCGAGAGAAGGAAAAAGAGGTGATTTTTAGCCACTCTCGATTTTGTACTTAGAAAAAATCCAAATTTTTTTTTTTTTTTCTTTTTTTTTTCTAAGTGTCTGATCGAGAGAAGGAAAAAGAGGTGATTTTTAGCCTCTCTCGATTTTGTACTTAGAAAAAATCCAAATTTTTTTTTTTTTTTTTTCAGTTTTTTTTCTAAGTGTCTGATCGAGAGAAGGAAAAAGAGGTGATTTTTAGCCTCTCTTGATTTTGTACTTAGAAAAAATCCATTTTTTTTTTTTTTTTTTTCATTTTTTTTTCTAAGTGTCTGATCGAGAGAAGGAAAAAGAGGTGATTTTTAGCCACTCTCGATTTTGTACTTAGAAAAAATCCAATTTTTTTTTATTTTTTTTTCAGTTTTTTTTCTAAGTGTCTGATCGAGAGAAGGAAAATGAGGTGATTTTTAGCCTCCTTGATTTTGTACTTAGAAAAAATCCAATTTTTTTTTTTTTTTTTTCTTTTTTTTTTCTAAGTGTCTGATCGAGAGAAGGAAAAAGAGGTGATTTTTAGCCACTCTCGATTTTGTACTTATAAAAAATCCAAATTTTTTTAATTTTTTTTTCCGTTTTTTTTCTAAGTGTCTGATCGAGAGAAGGAAAAAGAGGTGATTTTTAGCCTCTCTCGATTTTGTACTTAGAAAAAATCCAAATTATTATTATTTTTTTTTCCGTTTTTTTTCTAAGTGTCTGATCGAGAGAAGGAAAAAGAGGTGATTTTTAGCCACTCTCGATTTTGTACTTAGAAAAAATCCAAATTTTTTTTTTTTTTTTTCCGTTTTTTTTCTAAGTGTCTGATCGAGAGAAGGAAAAAGAGGTGATTTTTAGCCTCTCTTGATTTTGTACTTAGAAAAAATCCAATTTTTTTTTCTTTTTTTTTTCTAAGTGTCTGATCGAGAGAAGGAAAAAGAGGTGATTTTTAGCCACTCTCGATTTTGTACTTAGAAAAAATCCAATTTTTTTTTTTTTTTTTTCCGTTTTTTTTCTAAGTGTCTGATCGAGAGAAGGAAAAAGAGGTGATTTTTAGCCACTCTCGATTTTGTACTTAGAAAAAATCCAATTTTTTTTTTTTTTTTTTCCGTTTTTTTTCTAAGTGTCTGATCGAGAGAAGGAAAAAGAGGTGATTTTTAGCCACTCTCGATTTTGTACTTAGAAAAAATCCAAATTTTTTTTTTTTTTTTCCGTTTTTTTTCTAAGTGTCTGATCGAGAGAAGGAAAAAGAGGTGATTTTTAGCCTCTCTCGATTTTGTACTTAGAAAAAATCCAAATTTTTTTTTTTTTTTTTTCCATTTTTTTCTAAGTGTCTGATCGAGAGAAGGAAAAAGATGTGATTTTTAGCCTCTCTCGATTTTGTACTTAGAAAAAATCCAAATTTTTTTTTTTTTTTTTTCCGTTTTTTTTCTAAGTGTCTGATCGAGAGAAGGAAAAAGAGGTGATTTTTAGCCTCTCTCGATTTTGTACTTAGAAAAAATCCAATTTTTTTTTTTTTTTTCATTTTTTTTTCTAAGTGTCTGATCGAGAGAAGGAAAAAGAGGTGATTTTTAGCCACTCTCGATTTTGTACTTAGAAAAAATCCAAATTTTTTTTTTTTTTTTTCCGTTTTTTTTCTAAGTGTCTGATCGAGAGAAGGAAAAAAAGGTGATTTTTAGCCACTCTCGATTTTGTACTTACAAAAAATCCAAATTTTTTTTTTTTTTTTTCCGTTTTTTTTCTAAGTGTCTGATCGAGAGAAGGAAAAAGAGGTGATTTTTAGCCTCTCTCGATTTTGTACTAAGAAAAAATCCAAATTTTTTTTTTTTTTTTTCCATTTTTTTCTAAGTGTCTGATCGAGAGAAGGAAAAAGATGTGATTTTTAGCCTCTCTCGATTTTGTACTTAGAAAAAATCCAAATGTTTTTTTTTTTTTTTTCCGTTTTTTTTCTAAGTGTCTGATCGAGAGAAGGAAAAAGAGGTGATTTTTAGCCTCTCTCGATTTTGTACTTAGAAAAAATCCAAATTTTTTTTTTTTTTTTCTTTTTTTTTTCTAAGTGTCTGATCGAGAGAAGGAAAAAGAGGTGATTTTTAGCCACTCTCGATTTTGTACTTAGAAAAAATCCAAATTTTTTTTTTTTTTTTTTCCGTTTTTTTTCTAAGTGTCTGATCGAGAGAAGGAAAAAGAGGTGATTTTTAGCCACTCTCGATTTTGTACTTAGAAAAAATCCAAATTTTTTTTTTTTTTTTTCTTTTTTTTTTCTAAGTGTCTGATCGAGAGAAGGAAAAAGAGGTGATTTTTAGCCTCTCTCGATTTTGTACTTAGAAAAAATCCAAATTTTTTTTTTTTTTTTTTCCGTTTTTTTCTAAGTGTCTGATCGAGAGAAGGAAAAAGAGGTGATTTTTAGCCTCTCTTGATTTTGTACTTAGAAAAAATCCAATTTTTTTTTTCTTTTTTTTTTCTAAGTGTCTGATCGAGAGAAGGAAAAAGAGGTGATTTTTAGCCACTCTCGATTTTGTACTTAGAAAAAATCCAATTTTTTTTTTTTTTTTTTCCGTTTTTTTTCTAAGTGTCTGATCGAGAGAAGGAAAAAGAGGTGATTTTTAGCCACTCTCGATTTTGTACTTAGAAAAAATCCAATTTTTTTTTTTTTTTTTTCCGTTTTTTTTCTAAGTGTCTGATCGAGAGAAGGAAAAAGAGGTGATTTTTAGCCTCTCTTGATTTTGTACTTAGAAAAAATCCAATTTTTTTTTTTTTTTTTCTTTTTTTTTTCTAAGTGTCTGATCGAGAGAAGGAAAAAGAGGTGATTTTTAGCCACTCTCGATTTTGTACTTAGAAAAAATCCAATTTTTTTTTTTTTTTTTTCCGTTTTTTTTCTAAGTGTCTGATCGAGAGAAGGAAAAAGAGGTGATTTTTAGCCTCTCTCGATTTTGTACTTAGAAAAAATCCAAATTTTTTTTTTTTTTTTTTCCGTTTTTTTTCTAAGTGTCTGATCGAGAGAAGGAAAAAGAGGTGATTTTTAGCCTCTCTCGATTTTGTACTTAGAAAAAATCCAATTTTTTTTTTTTTTTTTTCATTTTTTTTTCTAAGTGTCTGATCGAGAGAAGGAAAAAGAGGTGATTTTTAGCCACTCTCGATTTTGTACTTAGAAAAAATCCAATTTTTTTTTTTTTTTTTTTCCGTTTTTTTTCTAAGTGTCTGATCGAGAGAAGGAAAAAGAGGTGATTTTTAGCCACTCTCGATTTTGTACTTAGAAAAAATCCAAATTTTTTTTTTTTTTTTTCATTTTTTTTTCTAAGTGTCTGATCGAGAGAAGGAAAAAGAGGTGATTTTTAGCCTCTCTCGATTTTGTACTTAGAAAAAATCCAAATTTTTTTTTTTTTTTTTTCAGTTTTTTTTCTAAGTGTCTGATCGAGAGAAGGAAAAAGAGGTGATTTTTAGCCTCTCTTGATTTTGTACTTAGAAAAAATCCAATTTATTTTTATTTTTTTCCTTTTTTTTTCTAAGTGTCTGATCGAGAGAAGGAAAAAGAGGTGATTTTTAGCCACTCTCGATTTTGTACTTAGAAAAAATCCAATTTTTTTTTTTTTTTTCCGTTTTTTTTCTAAGTGTCTGATCGAGAGAAGGAAAAAGAGGTGATTTTTAGCCTCTCTCGATTTTGTACTTAGAAAAAATCCAATTTTTTTTATTTTTTTTCCGTTTTTTTTCTAAGTGTCTGATCGAGAGAAGGAAAAAGAGGTGATTTTTAGCCTCTCTCGATTTTGTACTTAGAAAAAATCCAATTTTTTTTTTTTTTTTTTCCGTTTTTTTTCTAAGTGTCTGATCGAGAGAAAGAAAAAGAGGTTATTTTTAGCCTCTCTCGATTTTGTACTTAGAAAAAATCCAAATTTTTTATTTTTTTTTTTCCGTTTTTTTTCTAAGTGTCTGATCGAGAGAAGGAAAAAGAGGTGATTTTTAGCCACTCTCGATTTTGTACTTAGAAAAAATCCAATTTTTTTTTTTTTTTTTTCCGTTTTTTTTCTAAGTGTCTGATCGAGAGAAGGAAAAAGAGGTGATTTTTAGCCTCTCTTGATTTTGTACTTAGAAAAAATCCAATTTTTTTTTTCTTTTTTTTTTCTAAGTGTCTGATCGAGAGAAGGAAAAAGAGGTGATTTTTAGCCACTCTCGATTTTGTACTTAGAAAAAATCCAATTTTTTTTTTTTTTTTTTCCGTTTTTTTTCTAAGTGTCTGATCGAGAGAAGGAAAAAGAGGTGATTTTTAGCCACTCTCGATTTTGTACTTAGAAAAAATCCAATTTTTTTTTTTTTTTTTTTCAGTTTTTTTTCTAAGTCTCTGATCGAGAGAAGGAAAAAGAGGTGATTTTTAGCCTCTCTTGATTTTGTACTTAGAAAAAATCAAATTTTTTTTTTTTTTTTTTCCTTTTTTTTTCTAAGTGTCTGATCGAGAGAAGGAAAAAGAGGTGATTTTTAGCCTCTCTCGATTTTGTACTTAGAAAAAATCCAAATTATTATTTTTTTTTTTTCCGTTTTTTTTCTAAGTGTCTGATCGAGAGAAGGAAAAAGAGGTGATTTTTAGCCACTCTCGATTTTGTACTTAGAAAAAATCCAAATTTTTTTTTTTTTTTTTCCGTTTTTTTTCTAAGTGTCTGATCGAGAGAAGGAAAAAGAGGTGATTTTTAGCCTCTCTTGATTTTGTACTTAGAAAAAATCCAATTTTTTTTTTCTTTTTTTTTTCTAAGTGTCTGATCGAGAGAAGGAAAAAGAGGTGATTTTTAGCCACTCTCGATTTTGTACTTAGAAAAAATCCAATTTTTTTTTTTTTTTTTTTCCGTTTTTTTTCTAAGTGTCTGATCGAGAGAAGGAAAAAGAGGTGATTTTTAGCCACTCTCGATTTTGTACTTAGAAAAAATCCAATTTTTTTTTTTTTTTTCCGTTTTTTTTCTAAGTGTCTGATCGAGAGAAGGAAAAAGAGGTGATTTTTAGCCACTCTCGATTTTGTACTTAGAAAAAATCCAAATTTTTTTTTTTTTTTCCGTTTTTTTTCTAAGTGTCTGATCGAGAGAAGGAAAAAGAGGTGATTTTTAGCCTCTCTCGATTTTGTACTTAGAAAAAATCCAAATTTTTTTTTTTTTTTTTTCCATTTTTTTCTAAGTGTCTGATCGAGAGAAGGAAAAAGATGTGATTTTTAGCCTCTCTCTATTTTGTACTTAGAAAAAATCCAAATTTTTTTTTTTTTTTTTTCCGTTTTTTTTCTAAGTGTCTGATCGAGAGAAGGAAAAAGAGGTGATTTTTAGCCTCTCTCGATTTTGTACTTAGAAAAAATCCAATTTTTTTTTTTTTTTTTTTTTTTTTTTTTCTAAGTGTCTGATCGAGAGAAGGAAAAAGAGGTGATTTTTAGCCACTCTCGATTTTGTACTTAGAAAAAATCCAATTTTTTTTTTTTTTTTTCCGTTTTTTTTCTAAGTGTCTGATCGAGAGAAGGAAAAAGAGGTGATTTTTAGCCACTCTCGATTTTGTACTTAGAAAAAATCCAAATTTTTTTTTTTTTTTTTCTTTTTTTTTTCTAAGTGTCTGATCGAGAGAAGGAAAAAGAGGTGATTTTTAGCCACTCTCGATTTTGTACTTAGAAAAAATCCAATTTTTTTTTTTTTTTTTTCCGTTTTTTTTCTAAGTGTCTGATCGAGAGAAGGAAAAAGAGGTGATTTTTAGCCACTCTCGATTTTGTACTTAGAAAAAATCCAATTTTTTTTTTTTTTTTTCCGTTTTTTTTCTAAGTGTCTGATCGAGAGACGGAAAAAGAGGTGATTTTTAGCCTCTCTTGATTTTGTACTTAGAAAAAATCCAATTTTTTTTTTTTTTTTTCTTTTTTTTTTCTAAGTGTCTGATCGAGAGAAGGAAAAAGAGGTGATTTTTAGCCTCTCTCGATTTTGTACTTAGAAAAAATCCAAATTTTTTTTTTTTTTTTTTAGTTTTTTTTCTAAGTGTCTGATCGAGAGAAGGAAAAAGAGGTGATTTTTAGCCTCTCTTGATTTTGTACTTAGAAAAAATCCAATTTTTATTTTTATTTTTTCATTTTTTTTTCTAAGTGTCTGATCGAGAGAAGGAAAAAGAGGTGATTTTTAGCCTCTCTCGATTTTGTACTTAGAAAAAATCCAAATTTTTTTTTTTTTTTTTTCCGTTTTTTTTCTAAGTGTCTGATCGAGAGAAGGAAAAAGAGGTGATTTTTAGCCTCTCTCGATTTTGTACTTAGAAAAAATCAAATTTTTTTTTTTTTTTTTTCATTTTTTTTTCTAAGTGTCTGATCGAGAGAAGGAAAAAGAGGTGATTTTTAGCCACTCTCGATTTTGTACTTAGAAAAAATCCAAATTTTTTTTTTTTTTTTTTCCGTTTTTTTTCTAAGTGTCTGATCGAGAGAAGGAAAAAGAGGTGATTTTTAGCCACTCTCGATTTTGTACTTAGAAAAAATCCAATTTTTTTTTTTTTTTTTTCCGTTTTTTTTCTAAGTGTCTGATCGAGAGAAGGAAAAAGAGGTGATTTTTAGCCTCTCTCGATTTTGTACTAAGAAAAAATCCAAATTTTTTTTTTTTTTTTCCACTTTTTTCTAAGTGTCTGATCGAGAGAAGGAAAAAGATGTGATTTTTAGCCTCTCTCGATTTTGTACTTAGAAAAAATCCAAATTTTTTTTTTTTTTTTTTCCGTTTTTTTTCTAAGTGTCTGATCGAGAGAAGGAAAAAGAGGTGATTTTTAGCCTCTCTCGATTTTGTACTTAGAAAAAATCCAAATTTTTTATTTTTTTTTTTCATTTTTTTTTCTAAGTGTCTGATCGAGAGAAGGAAAAAGAGGTGATTTTTAGCCTCTCTCGATTTTGTACTTAGAAAAAATCAAAATTTTTATTTTTTTTTTTTCCGTTTTTTTTCTAAGTGTCTGATCGAGAGAAGGAAAAAGAGGTGATTTTTAGCCACTCTCGATTTTGTACTTAGAAAAAATCCAATTTTTTTTTTTTTTTTTTTTCCGTTTTTTTTCTAAGTGTCTGATCGAGAGAAGGAAAAAGAGGTGATTTTTAGCCACTCTCGATTTTGTACTTAGAAAAAATCCAAATCATTTTTTTTTTTTTTCATTTTTTTTTCTAAGTGTCTGATCGAGAGAAGGAAAAAGAGGTGATTTTTAGCCTCTCTCGATTTTGTACTTAGAAAAAATCCAAATTTTTTTTTTTTTTTTTTCCGTTTTTTTTCTAAGTGTCTGATCGAGAGAAGGAAAAAGAGGTGATTTTTAGCCTCTCTTGATTTTGTACTTAGAAAAAATCCAATTTTTTTTTTTTTTTTTCTTTTTTTTTTCTAAGTGTCTGATCGAGAGAAGGAAAAAGAGGTGATTTTTAGCCACTCTCGATTTTGTACTTAGAAAAAATCCAATTTTTTTTTTTTTTTTTTTTTTCCGTTTTTTTTCTAAGTGTCTGATCGAGAGAAGGAAAAAGAGGT
>NW_026908106.1:0-72099 GCF_033978785.1 Entelurus aequoreus | reverse complement strand
ATTTTTTCTAAGTACAAAATCGAGAGAGGCTAAAAATCACCTCTTTTTCTTCTCTCGATCGGACACTTAGAAAAAAAAAAAAAAAAAAAAAAAAAAAATTTTGATTTTTTTCTAAGTACAAAATCGAGAGAGGCTAAAAATCACCTCTTTTTCCTTCTCTCGATCAGACACTTAGAAAAAAAACGGAAAAAAAAAAAAAAAATTTGGATTTTTTCTAAGTACAAAATCGAGAGAGGCTAAAAATCACCTCTTTTTCCTTCTCTCGATCGGACACTTAGAAAAAAAAAAAAAAAAAAAAAAAAAAAATTTGGATTTTTTCTAAGTACAAAATCGAGAGAGGCTAAAAATCACCTCTTTTTCCTTCTCTCGATCAGGACACTTAGAAAAAAAACGGAAAAAAAAAAAAAAAAATTTGGATTTTTTCTTAGTACAAAATCGAGAGAGGCTAAAAATCACCTCTTTTTCCTTCTCTCGATTATGATACTTAGAAAAAAAAAAAAAAAAAAAAAAAAAATTGGATTTTTTCTAAGTACAAAATCGAGAGAGGCTAAAAATCACCTCTTTTTCCTTCTCTCGATCAGACACTTAGAAAAAAAACGAGAAAAAAAAAAAAAAAAATTGGATTTTTTTCTAAGTACAAAATCGAGAGAGGCTAAAAATCACCTCTTTTTCCTTCTCTCGATCAGACACTTAGAAAAAAAACGGAAAAAAAAAAAAAAAAATTTGGAATTTTTTCTAAGTACAAATCGAGAGAGGCTAAAAATCACCTCTTTTTCCTTCTCTCGATTATGATACTTAGAAAAAAAAAAAAAAAAAAAAAAAAAATTGGATTTTTTCTAAGTACAAAATCGAGAGAGGCTAAAAATCACCTCTTTTTCCTTCTCTCGATCAGACACTTAGAAAAAAAACCAGGAAAAAAAAAAAAAAAAAAATTGGATTTTTCTAAGTACAAAATCGAGAGAGGCTAAAAATCACCTCTTTTTCCTTCTCTCGATCAGACACTTAGAAAAAAAAACGGAAAAAAAAAAAAAAAATTTGGATTTTTTCTAAGTACAAAATCGAGAGAGGCTAAAAATCACCTCTTTTTCCTTCTCTCGATCAGGACACTTAGAAAAAAAAAAAAAAAAAAAAAAAAATTTGGATTTTTTCTAAGTACAAAATCGAGAGAGGCTAAAATCACCTCTTTTTCCTTCTCTCGATCAGACACTTAGAAAAAAAACGGAAAAAAAAAAAAAAAAATTGGATTTTTTCTAAGTACAAAATCGAGAGAGGCTAAAAATCACCTCTTTTTCCTTCTCTCGATCAGACACTTAGAAAAAAAACGGAAAAAAAAAAAAAAAATTTGGATTTTTTGTAAGTACAAAATCGAGAGAGGCTAAAAATCACCTCTTTTTCCTTCTCTCGATCGGACACTTAGAAAAAAAGAAAAAAAAAAAAAAAAATTTGGATTTTTTCTAAGTACAAAATCGAGAGAGGCTAAAAATCACCTCTTTTTCCTTCTCTCGATCAGACACTTAGAAAAAAAACGGAAAAAAAAAAAAAAAAATTTGGATTTTTTCTAAGTACAAAATCGAGAGAGGCTAAAAATCACCTCTGTTTTCCTTCTCTCGATCGGACAAGTAGAAAAAAAAAAAAAAAAAAAAAAAAAATTTGATTTTTTCTAAGTACAAAATCGAGAGAGGCTAAAAATCACCTCTTTTTCCTTCTCTCGATCAGACACTTAGAAAAAAAATGGAAAAAAAAAAAAAAAAAATTTGGATTTTTTCTAACTACAAAATCGAGAGAGGCTAAAAATCACCTCTTTTTCCTTCTCTCGATCAGACACTTAGAAAAAAAACGGAAAAAAAAAAAAAAAAAAATTGGATTTTTTCTAAGTACAAAATCGAGAGAGGCTAAAAATCACCTCTTTTTCCTTCTCTCGATCAGACACTTAGAAAAATAACGGAAAAAAAAAAAAAAAAAATTTGGATTTTTTCTAAGTACAAAATCGAGAGAGGCTAAAAATCACCTCTTTTTCCTTCTCTCGATCAGACACTTAGAAAAAAAAACGGAAAAAAAAAAAAAAAAAATTTGGATTTTTTCTAAGTACAAAATCGAGAGAGGCTAAAAATCACCTCTTTTACCTTCTCTCGATCGGACACTTAGAAAAAAAAAAAAAAAAAAAAAAAATTTGGATTTTTTCTAAGTACAAAATCGAGAGAGGCTAAAAATCACCTCTTTTTCCTTCTCTCGATCAGACACTTAGAAAAAAAAACGGAAAAAAAAAAAAAAAAAAATTGGATTTTTTCTAAGTACAAAATCGAGAGAGGCTAAAAATCACCTCTTTTTCCTTCTCTCGATCAGACACTTAGAAAAAAAACGGAGAAAAAAAAAAAAAAATTGGATTTTTTCTAAGTACAAAATCGAGAGAGGCTAAAAATCACCTCTTTTTCCTTCTCTCGATCGGACACTTAGAAAAAAAAAAAAAAAAAAAAAAAAAAAATTTTGATTTTTTCTAAGTACAAAATCGAGAGAGGCTAAAAATCACCTCTTTTTCCTTCTCTCGATCAGACACTTAGAAAAAAAACGGAAAAAAAAAAAAAAAAAATTTGGATTTTTTCTAAGTACAAAATCGAGAGAGGCTAAAAATCACCTCTTTTTCCTTCTCTCGATCAGACACTTAGAAAAAAAAACGGAAAAAAAAAAATAAAAATTTGGATTTTTTCTAAGTACAAAATCGAGAGAGGCTAAAAATCACCTCTTTTTCCTTCTCTCGATCGGACACTTAGAAAAAAAAAAAAAAAAAAAAAAAAATTTGGATTTTTTCTAAGTACAAAATCGAGAGAGGCTAAAAATCACCTCTTTTTCCTTCTCTCGATCAGACACTTAGAAAAAAAACAAAAAAAAAAAAAAAAAATTTGGATTTTTTCTAAGTACAAAATCGAGAGAGGCTAAAAATCACCTCTTTTTCCTTCTCTCGATCAGACACTTAGAAAAAAAACGGAAAAAAAAAAAAAAAAAATTTGGATTTTTTCTAAGTTCAAAATCGAGAGAGGCTAAAAATCACCTCTTTTTCCTTCTCTCGATCGGACACTTAGAAAAAAAATAAATAAATAAATAAAATTTGGATTTTTTCTAAGTACAAAATCGAGAGAGGCTAAAAATCACCTCTTTTTCCTTCTCTCGATCAGACACTTAGAAAAAAAAACGGAAAAAAAAAAAAAAAAATTTGGATTTTTTCTAAGTACAAAATCGAGAGAGGCTAAAAATCACCTCTTTTTCCTTCTCTCGATCAGACACTTAGAAAAAAAACGGAAAAAAAAAAAAAAAAAAATTTGGATTTTTTTCTAAGTACAAAATCGAGAGAGGCTAAAAATCACCTCTTTTTCCTTCTCTCGATCGGACACTTAGAAAAAAAAAAAAAAAAAAAAAATTTGGATTTTTTCTAAGTACAAAATCGAGAGAGGCTAAAAATCACCTCTTTTTCCTTCTCTCGATCAGACACTTAGAAAAAAAACGGAAAAAAAAAAAAAAAAAATTTGGATTTTTTCTAACTACAAAATCGAGAGAGGCTAAAAATCACCTCTTTTTCCTTCTCTCGATCGGACACTTAGAAAAAAAAAAAAAAAAAAAAAAATTGGATTTTTTCTAAGTACAAAATCGAGAGAGGCTAAAAATCACCTCTTTTTCCTTCTCTCGATCAGACACTTAGAAAAAAAACGGGAAAAAAAAAAATAAAATTTGGATTTTTTCTCAGTACAAAATCGAGAGAGGCTAAAAATCAACTCTTTTTCCTTCTCTCGATCAGACACTTAGAAAAAAAACGGAAAAAAAAAAAAAAAATTTGGATTTTTTCTAACTACAAAATCGAGAGAGGCTAAAAATCACCTCTTTTTCCTTCTCTCGATCAGACACTTAGAAAAAAAACGGAAAAAAAAAAAAAAAAAATTGGATTTTTTCTAAGTACAAAATCGAGAGAGGCTAAAAATCACCTCTTTTTCCTTCTCTCGATCAGACACTTAGAAAAAAAACGGAAAAAAAAAAAAAAAAAATTGGATTTTTTCTAAGTACAAAATCGAGAGAGGCTAAAAATCACCTCTTTTTCCTTCTCTCGATCGGACACTTAGAAAAAAAAAAAAAAAAAAAAAAAAAAATTTTGATTTTTTCTAAGTACAAAATCGAGAGAGGCTAAAAATCACCTCTTTTTCCTTCTCTCGATCAGACACTTAGAAAAAAAACGGAAAAAAAAAAAAAAAAATTGGATTTTTTGTAAGTACAAAATCGAGAGAGGCTAAAAATCACCTCTTTTTCCTTCTCTCGATCGGACACTTAGAAAAAAAAAAAAAAAAAAAAAAAAAAATTTGGATTTTTTCTAAGTACAAAATCGAGAGAGGCTAAAAATCACCTCTTTTTCCTTCTCTCGATCAGACACTTAGAAAAAAAACGGAAAAAAAAAAAAAAAAAATTTGGATTTTTTCTTAGTACAAAATCGAGAGAGGCTAAAAATCACCTCTTTTTCCTTCTCTCGATTATGATACTTAGAAAAAAAAAAAAAAAAAAAAAAAATTGGATTTTTTCTAAGTACAAAATCGAGAGAGGCTAAAAATCACCTCTTTTTCCTTCTCTCGATCAGACACTTAGAAAAAAAATGGAAAAAAAAAAATAAAAAATTTGGATTTTTTCTAACTACAAAATCGAGAGAGGCTAAAAATCACCTCTTTTTCCTTCTCTCGATCAGACACTTAGAAAAAAAACGGAAAAAAAAAAAAAAAAAAATTTGGATTTTTTCTAAGTACAAAATCGAGAGAGGCTAAAAATCACCTCTTTTTCCTTCTCTCGATCAGACACTTAGAAAAAAAACGAAAAAAAAAAAAAAAAAATTTGGATTTTTTGTAAGTACAAAATCGAGAGAGGCTAAAAATCACCTCTTTTTCCTTCTCTCGATCGGACACTTAGAAAAAAAAAAAAAAAAAAAAAAAAAATTTTGATTTTTTCTTAGTACAAAATCGAGAGAGGCTAAAAATCACCTCTTTTTCCTTCTCTCGATCAGACACTTAGAAAAAAAATGGAAAAAAAAAAAAAAAAATTTGGATTTTTTGTAAGTACAAAATCGAGAGAGGCTAAAAATCACCTCTTTTTCCTTCTCTCGATCGGACACTTAGAAAAAAAAAAAAAAAAAAAAAAAAAATTTGGATTTTTTCTAAGTACAAAATCGAGAGAGGCTAAAAATCACCTCTTTTTCCTTCTCTCGATCAGACACTTAGAAAAAAAACGGAAAAAAAAAAAAAAAATTTGGATTTTTTCTAAGTACAAAATCGAGAGAGGCTAAAAATCACCTCTTTTTCCTTCTCTCGATCAGACACTTAGAAAAAAAACGGAAAAAAAAAAAAAAAATTTGGATTTTTTCTAAGTACAAAATCGAGAGAGGCTAAAAATCACCTCTTTTTCCTTCTCTCGATCGGACACTTAGAAAAAAAAAAAAAAAAAAAAAAAATTGGATTTTTTCTAAGTACAAAATCGAGAGAGGCTAAAAATCACCTCTTTTTCCTTCTCTCGATCAGACACTTAGAAAAAAAATGGAAAAAAAAAAAAAAAATTTGGATTTTTTCTAACTACAAAATCGAGAGAGACTAAAAATCACCTCTTTTTCCTTCTCTCGATCAGACACTTAGAAAAAAAACGGAAAAAAAAAAAAAAAAAAATTTGGATTTTTTCTAAGTACAAAATCGAGAGAGGCTAAAAATCACCTCTTTTTCCTTCTCTCGATCAGACACTTAGAAAAAAAACGGAAAAAAAAAAAAAAAAATTTGGATTTTTTGTAAGTACAAAATCGAGAGAGGCTAAAAATCACCTCTTTTTCCTTCTCTCGATCGGACACTTAGAAAAAAAAAAAAAAAAAAAAAAAAAAATTTGGATTTTTTCTAAGTACAAAATCGAGAGAGGCTAAAAATCACCTCTTTTTCCTTCTCTCGATCAGACACTTAGAAAAAAAACGGAAAAAAAAAAAAAAAAAATTTGGATTTTTTCTAAGTACAAAATCGAGAGAGGCTAAAAATCACCTCTTTTTCCTTCTCTCGATCGGACACTTAGAAAAAAAAAAAAAAAAAAAAAAATTGGATTTTTTCTAAGTACAAAATCGAGAGAGGCTAAAAATCACCTCTTTTTCCTTCTCTCGATCAGACACTTAGAAAAAAAATGGAAAAAAAAAAAAATAAATTTGGATTTTTTCTAACTACAAAATCG
Source organism: Entelurus aequoreus (assembly GCF_033978785.1). Lineage (NCBI taxonomy): Eukaryota > Metazoa > Chordata > Actinopteri > Syngnathiformes > Syngnathidae > Entelurus > Entelurus aequoreus. Next base: position 65,877 of record NW_026908106.1, on the reverse strand, counting down.
AGAGAGGCTAAAAATCACCTCTTTTTCCTTCTCTCGATCAGACACTTAGAAAAAAAACGGAAAAAAAAAAAAAAAAAAATTGGATTTTTTCTAAGTACAAAATCGAGAGAGGCTAAAAATCACCTCTTTTTCCTTCTCTCGATCAGACACTTAGAAAAATAACGGAAAAAAAAAAAAAAAAATTTGGATTTTTTCTAAGTACAAAATCGAGAGAAGCTAAAAATCACCTCTTTTTCCTTCTCTCGATCAGACACTTAGAAAAAAAACGGAAAAAAAAAAAAAAAAAATTTGGATTTTTTCTAAGTACAAAATCGAGAGAGGCTAAAAATCACCTCTTTTACCTTCTCTCGATCGGACACTTAGAAAAAAAAAAAAAAAAAAAAAAAATTTGGATTTTTTCTAAGTACAAAATCGAGAGAGGCTAAAAATCACCTCTTTTTCCTTCTCTCGATCGGACACTTAGAAAAAAAAAAAAAAAAAATTTGGATTTTTTCTAAGTACAAAATCGAGAGAGGCTAAAAATCACCTCTTTTTCCTTCTCTCGATCAGACACTTAGAAAAAAAACGGAAAAAAAAAAAAAAAATAATTGGATTTTTTCTAAGTACAAAATCGAGAGAGGCTAAAAATCACCTCTTTTTCCTTCTCTCGATCGGACACTTAGAAAAAAAAAAAAAAAAAAAAAAAATTGGATTTTTTCTAAGTACAAAATCGAGAGAGGCTAAAAATCACCTCTTTTTCCTTCTCTCGATCAGACACTTAGAAAAAAAACGGAAAAAAAAAAAAAAAAATTTGGATTTTTTGTAAGTACAAAATCGAGAGAGGCTAAAAATCACCTCTTTTTCCTTCTCTCGATCGGACACTTAGAAAAAAAAAAAAAAAAAAAAAAAAAATTTGGATTTTTTCTAAGTACAAAATCGAGAGAGGCTAAAAATCACCTCTTTTTCCTTCTCTCGATCAGACACTTAGAAAAAAAACGGAAAAAAAAAAAAAAAAAATTTGGATTTTTTCTAAGTACAAAATCGAGAGAGGCTAAAAATCACCTCTTTTTCCTTCTCTCGATCGGACACTTAGAAAAAAAAAAAAAAAAAAAAAAAATTGGATTTTTTCTAAGTACAAAATCGAGAGAGGCTAAAAATCACCTCTTTTTCCTTCTCTCGTTCAGACACTTAGAAAAAAAACGGAAAAAAAAAAAAAAAAAATTGGGATTTTTTCTAAGTACAAAATCGAGAGAGGCTAAAAATCACCTCTTTTTCCTTCTCTCGATCGGACACTTAGAAAAAAAAAAAAAAAAAAAAAAAATTGGATTTTTTTTAAGTACAAAATCGAGAGAGGCTAAAAATCACCTCTTTTTCCTTCTCTCGTTCAGACACTTAGAAAAAAAACGGAAAAAAAAAAAAAAAAAATTGGGATTTTTTCTAAGTACAAAATCGAGAGAGGCTAAAAATCACCTCTTTTTCCTTCTCTCGTTCAGACACTTAGAAAAAAAACGGAAAAAAAAAAAAAAAAAATTGGGATTTTTTCTAAGTACAAAATCGAGAGAGGCTAAAAATCACCTCTTTTTCCTTCTCTCGATCAGACACTTAGAAAAAAAACGGAAAAAAAAAAAAAAAAATTTGGATTTTTTCTAAGTACAAAATCGAGAGAGGCTAAAAATCACCTCTTTTTCCTTCTCTCGATCGGACACTTAGAAAAAAAAAAAAAAAAAAAAAAAATTGGATTTTTTCTAAGTACAAAATCGAGAGAGGCTAAAAATCACCTCTTTTTCCTTCTCTCGTTCAGACACTTAGAAAAAAAACGGAAAAAAAAAAAAAAAAAATTGGGATTTTTTCTAAGTACAAAATCGAGAGAGGCTAAAAATCACCTCTTTTTCCTTCTCTCGATCGGACACTTAGAAAAAAAAAAAAAAAAAAAAAAAATTGGATTTTTTCTAAGTACAAAATCGAGAGAGGCTAAAAATCACCTCTTTTTCCTTCTCTCGTTCAGACACTTAGAAAAAAAACGGAAAAAAAAAAAAAAAAAATTGGGATTTTTTCTAAGTACAAAATCGAGAGAGGCTAAAAATCACCTCTTTTTCCTTCTCTCGATCAGACACTTAGAAAAATAACGGAAAAAAAAAAAAAAAAAATTGGATTTTTTCTAAGTACAAAATCGAGAGAGGCTAAAAATCACCTCTTTTTCCTTCTCTCGTTCAGACACTTAGAAAAAAAAAAAAAAAAAAAAAAAAAATTTGGATTTTTTCTAAGTACAAAATCGAGAGAGGCTAAAAATCACCTCTTTTTCCTTCTCTCGATCAGACACTTAGAAAAAAAACGGAAAAAAAAAAAAAAAAAATTGGATTTTTTCTAAGTACAAAATCGAGAGAGGCTAAAAATCACCTCTTTTTCCTTCTCTCGATCGGACACTTAGAAAAAAAAAAAAAAAAAAAAAAAAAATTTGGATTTTTTCTAAGTACAAAATCGAGAGAGGCTAAAAATCACCTCTTTTTCCTTCTCTCGATCAGACACTTAGAAAAAAAACGGAAAAAAAAAAAAAAAAAATTTGGATTTTTTCTTAGTACAAAATCGAGAGAGGCTAAAAATCACCTCTTTTTCCTTCTCTCGATTATGATACTTAGAAAAAAAAAAAAAAAAAAAAAAAAATTGGATTTTTTCTAAGTACAAAATCGAGAGAGGCTAAAAATCACCTCTTTTTCCTTCTCTCGATCAGACACTTAGAAAAAAAATGGAAAAAAAAAAATAAAAAATTTGGATTTTTTCTAACTACAAAATCGAGAGAGGCTAAAAATCACCTCTTTTTCCTTCTCTCGATCAGACACTTAGAAAAAAAACGGAAAAAAAAAAAAAAAAAAATTTGGATTTTTTCTAAGTACAAAATCGAGAGAGGCTAAAAATCACCTCTTTTTCCTTCTCTCGATCAGACACTTAGAAAAAAAACGAAAAAAAAAAAAAAAAAATTTGGATTTTTTGTAAGTACAAAATCGAGAGAGGCTAAAAATCACCTCTTTTTCCTTCTCTCGATCGGACACTTAGAAAAAAAAAAAAAAAAAAAAAAAAAAATTTCGATTTTTTCTTAGTACAAAATCGAGAGAGGCTAAAAATCACCTCTTTTTCCTTCTCTCGATCAGACACTTAGAAAAAAAACGGAAAAAAAAAAAAAAAATTTGGATTTTTTGTAAGTACAAAATCGAGAGAGGCTAAAAATCACCTCTTTTTCCTTCTCTCGATCGGACACTTAGAAAAAAAAAAAAAAAAAAAAAAAAATTTGGATTTTTTCTAACTACAAAATCGAGAGAGGCTAAAAATCACCTCTTTTTCCTTCTCTCGATCAGACACTTAGAAAAAAAACGGAAAAAAAAAAAAAAAAAAATTTGGATTTTTTCTAAGTACAAAATCGAGAGAGGCTAAAAATCACCTCTTTTTCCTTCTCTCGATCAGACACTTAGAAAAAAAACGAAAAAAAAAAAAAAAAAATTTGGATTTTTTGTAAGTACAAAATCGAGAGAGGCTAAAAATCACCTCTTTTTCCTTCTCTCGATCGGACACTTAGAAAAAAAAAAAAAAAAAAAAAAAAAAATTTTGATTTTTTCTTAGTACAAAATCGAGAGAGGCTAAAAATCACCTCTTTTTCCTTCTCTCGATCAGACACTTAGAAAAAAAACGGAAAAAAAAAAAAAAAAATTTGGATTTTTTGTAAGTACAAAATCGAGAGAGGCTAAAAATCACCTCTTTTTCCTTCTCTCGATCGGACACTTAGAAAAAAAAAAAAAAAAAAAAAAAAAATTTGGATTTTTTCTAAGTACAAAATCGAGAGAGGCTAAAAATCACCTCTTTTTCCTTCTCTCGATCAGACACTTAGAAAAAAAACGGAAAAAAAAAAAAAAAATTTGGATTTTTTCTAAGTACAAAATCGAGAGAGGCTAAAAATCACCTCTTTTTCCTTCTCTCGATCAGACACTTAGAAAAAAAACGGAAAAAAAAAAAAAAAATTTGGATTTTTTCTAAGTACAAAATCGAGAGAGGCTAAAAATCACCTCTTTTTCCTTCTCTCGATCGGACACTTAGAAAAAAAAAAAAAAAAAAAAAAAATTGGATTTTTTCTAAGTACAAAATCGAGAGAGGCTAAAAATCACCTCTTTTTCCTTCTCTCGATCAGACACTTAGAAAAAAAATGGAAAAAAAAAAAAAAATTTGGATTTTTTCTAACTACAAAATCGAGAGAGACTAAAAATCACCTCTTTTTCCTTCTCTCGATCAGACACTTAGAAAAAAAACGGAAAAAAAAAAAAAAAAAAATTTGGATTTTTTCTAAGTACAAAATCGAGAGAGGCTAAAAATCACCTCTTTTTCCTTCTCTCGATCAGACACTTAGAAAAAAAACGGAAAAAAAAAAAAAAAAATTTGGATTTTTTCTAAGTACAAAATCGAGAGAGGCTAAAAATCACCTCTTTTTCCTTCTCTCGATCGGACACTTAGAAAAAAAAAAAAAAAAAAAAAAAAAATTTGGATTTTTTCTAAGTACAAAATCGAGAGAGGCTAAAAATCACCTCTTTTTCCTTCTCTCGATCGGACACTTAGAAAAAAAAAAAAAAAAAAAAAAAATTGGATTTTTTCTAAGTACAAAATCGAGAGAGGCTAAAAATCACCTCTTTTTCCTTCTCTCGATCGGACACTTAGAAAAAAAAAAAAAAAAAAAAAAAAAATTTGGATTTTTTCTAAGTACAAAATCGAGAGAGGCTAAAAATCACCTCTTTTTCCTTCTCTCGATCGGACACTTAGAAAAAAAAAAAAAAAAAAAAAAAATTGGATTTTTTCTAAGTACAAAATCGAGAGAGGCTAAAAATCACCTCTTTTTCCTTCTCTCGATCAGACACTTAGAAAAAAAATGGAAAAAAAATAAAATAAATTTGGATTTTTTCTAACTACAAAATCGAGAGAGGCTAAAAATCACCTCTTTTTCCTTCTCTCGATCAGACACTTAGAAAAAAAACGGAAAAAAAAAAAAAAAAAAAATTGGATTTTTTCTAAGTACAAAATCGAGAGAGGCTAAAAATCACCTCTTTTTCCTTCTCTCGATCAGACACTTAGAAAAATAACGGAAAAAAAAAAAAAAAAATTTGGATTTTTTCTAAGTACAAAATCGAGAGAAGCTAAAAATCACCTCTTTTTCCTTCTCTCGATCAGACACTTAGAAAAAAAACGGAAAAAAAAAAAAAAAAAATTTGGATTTTTTCTAAGTACAAAATCGAGAGAGGCTAAAAATCACCTCTTTTACCTTCTCTCGATCGGACACTTAGAAAAAAAAAAAAAAAAAAAAAAAATTTGGATTTTTTCTAAGTACAAAATCGAGAGAGGCTAAAAATCACCTCTTTTTCCTTCTCTCGATCGGACACTTAGAAAAAAAAAAAAAAAAAATTTGGATTTTTTCTAAGTACAAAATCGAGAGAGGCTAAAAATCACCTCTTTTTCCTTCTCTCGATCAGACACTTAGAAAAAAAACGGAAAAAAAAAAAAAAAAAAATTGGATTTTTTCTAAGTACAAAATCGAGAGAGGCTAAAAATCACCTCTTTTTCCTTCTCTCGATCGGACACTTAGAAAAAAAAAAAAAAAAAAAAAAAAATTGGATTTTTTCTAAGTACAAAATCGAGAGAGGCTAAAAATCACCTCTTTTTCCTTCTCTCGATCAGACACTTAGAAAAAAAACGGAAAAAAAAAAAAAAAAATTTGGATTTTTTGTAAGTACAAAATCGAGAGAGGCTAAAAATCACCTCTTTTTCCTTCTCTCGATCGGACACTTAGAAAAAAAAAAAAAAAAAAAAAAAAAATTTGGATTTTTTCTAAGTACAAAATCGAGAGAGGCTAAAAATCACCTCTTTTTCCTTCTCTCGATCAGACACTTAGAAAAAAAACGGAAAAAAAAAAAAAAAAATTTGGATTTTTTCTAAGTACAAAATCGAGAGAGGCTAAAAATCACCTCTTTTTCCTTCTCTCGATCGGACACTTAGAAAAAAAAAAAAAAAAAAAAAAATTGGATTTTTTCTAAGTACAAAATCGAGAGAGGCTAAAAATCACCTCTTTTTCCTTCTCTCGTTCAGACACTTAGAAAAAAAACGGAAAAAAAAAAAAAAAAAATTGGGATTTTTTCTAAGTACAAAATCGAGAGAGGGTAAAAATCACCTCTTTTTCCTTCTCTCGATCAGACACTTAGAAAAATAACGGAAAAAAAAAAAAAAAAATTTGGATTTTTTCTAAGTACAAAATCGAGAGAGGCTAAAAATCACCTCTTTTTCCTTCTCTCGATCGGACACTTAGAAAAAAAAAAAAAAAAAAAAAAAAAAATTTGGATTTTTTCTAAGTACAAAATCGAGAGAGGCTAAAAATCACCTCTTTTTCCTTCTCTCGATCAGACACTTACAAAAAAAAACGGAAAAAAAAAAAAAAAAAATTGGATTTTTTCTAAGTACAAAATCGAGAGAGGCTAAAAATCACCTCTTTTTCCTTCTCTCGATCGGACACTTAGAAAAAAAAAAAAAAAAAAAAAAAAATTTGGATTTTTTCTAAGTACAAAATCGAGAGAGGCTAAAAATCACCTCTTTTTCCTTCTCTCGATCGGACACTTAGAAAAAAAAAAAAAAAAAAAAAAAAATTTGGATTTTTTCTAAGTACAAAATCGAGAGAGGCTAAAAATCACCTCTTTTTCCTTCTCTCGATCAGACACTTAGAAAAAAAACGGAAAAAAAAGAAAAAAATTTGGATTTTTTCTAAGTACAAAATCGAGAGAGGCTAAAAATCACCTCTTTTTCCTTCTCTCGATCAGACACTTAGAAAAAAAACGGGAAAAAAAAAAAAAATTTGGATTTTTTGTAAGTACAAAATCGAGAGAGGCTAAAAATCACCTCTTTTTCCTTCTCTCGATCAGACACTTAGAAAAAAAAAGGAAAAAAAAAAAAAAAAAATTTGGATTTTTTCTAACTACAAAATCGAGAGAGGCTAAAAATCACCTCTTTTTCCTTCTCTCGATCAGACACTTAGAAAAAAAACGGAAAAAAAAAAAAAAAAAAAATTGGATTTTTTCTAAGTACAAAATCGAGAGAGGCTAAAAATCACCTCTTTTTCCTTCTCTCGATCAGACACTTAGAAAAATAACGGAAAAAAAAAAAAAAAAAATTGGATTTTTTCTAAGTACAAAATCGAGAGAGGCTAAAAATCACCTCTTTTTCCTTCTCTCGATCAGACACTAAGAAAAAAAACGGAAAAAAAAAAAAAAAAAATTTGGATTTTTTCTAAGTACAAAATCGAGAGAGGCTAAAAATCACCTCTTTTACCTTCTCTCGATCGGACACTTAGAAAAAAAAAAAAAAAAAAAAAAAATTTGGATTTTTTCTAAGTACAAAATCGAGAGAGGCTAAAAATCACCTCTTTTTCCTTCTCTCGATCAGACACTTAGAAAAAAAACGGAAAAAAAAAAAAAAAAATTTGGATTTTTTCTAAGTACAAAATCGAGAGAGGCTAAAAATCACCTCTTTTTCCTTCTCTCGATCAGACACTTAGAAAAAAAACGGAGAAAAAAAAAAAAAAAATTGGATTTTTTCTAAGTACAAAATCGAGAGTGGCTAAAAATCACCTCTTTTTCCTTCTCTCGATCAGACACTTAGAAAAAAAAATGAAAAAAAAAAAAAAAAATTGGATTTTTTCTAAGTACAAAATCGAGAGAGGCTAAAAATCACCTCTTTTTCCTTCTCTCGATCAGACACTTAGAAAAAAAACGGAGAAAAAAAAAAAAAAAATTGGATTTTTTCTAAGTACAAAATCGAGAGTGGCTAAAAATCACCTCTTTTTCCTTCTCTCGATCAGATACTTAGAAAAAAAAAAAAAAAAAAAAAAAAATTTGATTTTTTCTAAGTACAAAATCGAGAGAGGCTAAAAATCACCTCTTTTTCCTTCTCTCGATCAGACACTTAGAAAAAAAACGGAAAAAAAAAAAAAAAAAATTTGGATTTTTTCTAAGTACAAAATCGAGAGAGGCTAAAAATCACCTCTTTTTCCTTCTCTCGATCAGACACTTAGAAAAAAAACGGAAAAAAAAAAATAAAAATTTGGATTTTTTCTAAGTACAAAATCGAGAGAGGCTAAAAATCACCTCTTTTTCCTTCTCTCGATCGGACACTTAGAAAAAAAAAAAAAAAAAAAAAAAAATTTGGATTTTTTCTAAGTACAAAATCGAGAGAGGCTAAAAATCACCTCTTTTTCCTTCTCTCGATCAGACACTTAGAAAAAAAACCAAAAAAAAAAAAAAAAAAATTTGGATTTTTTCTAAGTACAAAATCGAGAGAGGCTAAAAATCACCTCTTTTTCCTTCTCTCGATCAGACACTTACAAAAAAAAACGGAAAAAAAAAAAAAAAAAATTGGATTTTTTCTAAGTACAAAATCGAGAGAGGCTAAAAATCACCTCTTTTTCCTTCTCTCGATCAGACACTTAGAAAAATAACGGAAAAAAAAAAAAAAAAATTTGGATTTTTTCTAAGTACAAAATCGAGAGAGGCTAAAAATCACCTCTTTTTCCTTCTCTCGATCGGACACTTAGAAAAAAAAAAAAAAAAAAAAAAAAAAAATTTGGATTTTTTCTAAGTACAAAATCGAGAGAGGCTAAAAATCACCTCTTTTTCCTTCTCTCGATCAGACACTTACAAAAAAAAACGGAAAAAAAAAAAAAAAAAATTGGATTTTTTCTAAGTACAAAATCGAGAGAGGCTAAAAATCACCTCTTTTTCCTTCTCTCGATCGGACACTTAGAAAAAAAAAAAAAAAAAAAAAAAATTTGGATTTTTTCTAAGTACAAAATCGAGAGAGGCTAAAAATCACCTCTTTTTCCTTCTCTCGATCGGACACTTAGAAAAAAAAAAAAAAAAAAAAAAAAATTTGGATTTTTTCTAAGTACAAAATCGAGAGAGGCTAAAAATCACCTCTTTTTCCTTCTCTCGATCAGACACTTAGAAAAAAAACGGAAAAAAAAAAAAAAAAATTTGGATTTTTTCTAAGTACAAAATCGAGAGAGGCTAAAAATCACCTCTTTTTCCTTCTCTCGATCAGACACTTAGAAAAAAAACGGGAAAAAAAAAAAAAAAATTTGGATTTTTTGTAAGTACAAAATCGAGAGAGGCTAAAAATCACCTCTTTTTCCTTCTCTCGATCAGACACTTAGAAAAAAAAAGGAAAAAAAAAAAAAAAAAATTTGGATTTTTTCTAACTACAAAATCGAGAGAGGCTAAAAATCACCTCTTTTTCCTTCTCTCGATCAGACACTTAGAAAAAAAACGGAAAAAAAAAAAAAAAAAAAATTGGATTTTTTCTAAGTACAAAATCGAGAGAGGCTAAAAATCACCTCTTTTTCCTTCTCTCGATCAGACACTTAGAAAAATAACGGAAAAAAAAAAAAAAAAAATTGGATTTTTTCTAAGTACAAAATCGAGAGAGGCTAAAAATCACCTCTTTTTCCTTCTCTCGATCAGACACTAAGAAAAAAAACGGAAAAAAAAAAAAAAAAAATTTGGATTTTTTCTAAGTACAAAATCGAGAGAGGCTAAAAATCACCTCTTTTACCTTCTCTCGATCGGACACTTAGAAAAAAAAAAAAAAAAAAAAAAAATTTGGATTTTTTCTAAGTACAAAATCGAGAGAGGCTAAAAATCACCTCTTTTTCCTTCTCTCGATCAGACACTTAGAAAAAAAACGGAAAAAAAAAAAAAAAAAATTTGGATTTTTTCTAAGTACAAAATCGAGAGAGGCTAAAAATCACCTCTTTTTCCTTCTCTCGATCAGACACTTAGAAAAAAAACGGAGAAAAAAAAAAAAAAAATTGGATTTTTTCTAAGTACAAAATCGAGAGTGGCTAAAAATCACCTCTTTTTCCTTCTCTCGATCAGACACTTAGAAAAAAAAATGAAAAAAAAAAAAAAAAAATTGGATTTTTTCTAAGTACAAAATCGAGAGAGGCTAAAAATCACCTCTTTTTCCTTCTCTCGATCAGACACTTAGAAAAAAAACGGAGAAAAAAAAAAAAAAAATTGGATTTTTTCTAAGTACAAAATCGAGAGTGGCTAAAAATCACCTCTTTTTCCTTCTCTCGATCAGACACTTAGAAAAAAAAAAAAAAAAAAAAAAAATTTTGATTTTTTCTAAGTACAAAATCGAGAGAGGCTAAAAATCACCTCTTTTTCCTTCTCTCGATCAGACACTTAGAAAAAAAACGGAAAAAAAAAAAAAAAAAATTTGGATTTTTTCTAAGTACAAAATCGAGAGAGGCTAAAAATCACCTCTTTTTCCTTCTCTCGATCAGACACTTAGAAAAAAAACGGAAAAAAAAAAATAAAAATTTGGATTTTTTCTAAGTACAAAATCGAGAGAGGCTAAAAATCACCTCTTTTTCCTTCTCTCGATCGGACACTTAGAAAAAAAAAAAAAAAAAAAAAAAAATTTGGATTTTTTCTAAGTACAAAATCGAGAGAGGCTAAAAATCACCTATTTTTCCTTCTCTCGATCAGACACTTAGAAAAAAAACCAAAAAAAAAAAAAAAAAAATTTGGATTTTTTCTAAGTACAAAATCGAGAGAGGCTAAAAATCACCTCTTTTTCCTTCTCTCGATCAGACACTTAGAAAAAAAACGGAAAAAAAAAAAAAAAAAATTTGGATTTTTTCTAAGTTCAAAATCGAGAGAGGCTAAAAATCACCTCTTTTTCCTTCTCTCGATCGGACACTTAGAAAAAAAATAAATAAATAAATAAAATTTGGATTTTTTCTAAGTACAAAATCGAGAGAGGCTAAAAATCACCTCTTTTTCCTTCTCTCGATCAGACACTTAGAAAAAAAACGGAAAAAAAAAAAAAAAAAATTTGGATTTTTTCTAAGTACAAAATCGAGAGAGGCTAAAAATCACCTCTTTTTCCTTCTCTCGATCAGACACTTAGAAAAAAAACGGAAAAAAAAAAAAAAAAAATTTGGATTTTTTCTAAGTACAAAATCGAGAGAGGCTAAAAATCACCTCTTTTTCCTTCTCTCGATCGGACACTTAGAAAAAAAAAAAAAAAAAAAAAAAATTTGGATTTTTTCTAAGTACAAAATCGAGAGAGGCTAAAAATCACCTCTTTTTCCTTCTCTCGATCAGACACTTAGAAAAAAAACGGAAAAAAAAAAAAAAAAAATTTGGATTTTTTCTAACTACAAAATCGAGAGAGGCTAAAAATCACCTCTTTTTCCTTCTCTCGATCGGACACTTAGAAAAAAAAAAAAAAAAAAAAAAATTGGATTTTTTCTAAGTACAAAATCGAGAGAGGCTAAAAATCACCTCTTTTTCCTTCTCTCGATCAGACACTTAGAAAAAAAACGGGAAAAAAAAAAATAAAATTTGGATTTTTTCTCAGTACAAAATCGAGAGAGGCTAAAAATCACCTCTTTTTCCTTCTCTCGATCAGACACTTAGAAAAAAAACGGAAAAAAAAAAAAAAAATTTGGATTTTTTCTAACTACAAAATCGAGAGAGGCTAAAAATCACCTCTTTTTCCTTCTCTCGATCAGACACTTAGAAAAAAAACGGAAAAAAAAAAAAAAAAATTGGATTTTTTCTAAGTACAAAATCGAGAGAGGCTAAAAATCACCTCTTTTTCCTTCTCTCGATCAGACACTTAGAAAAAAAACGGAAAAAAAAAAAAAAAAAATTGGATTTTTTCTAAGTACAAAATCGAGAGAGGCTAAAAATCACCTCTTTTTCCTTCTCTCGATCGGACACTTAGAAAAAAAAAAAAAAAAAAAAAAAAAAAATTTTGATTTTTTCTAAGTACAAAATCGAGAGAGGCTAAAAATCACCTCTTTTTCCTTCTCTCGATCAGACACTTAGAAAAAAAACGGAAAAAAAAAAAAAAAAAATTGGATTTTTTGTAAGTACAAAATCGAGAGAGGCTAAAAATCACCTCTTTTTCCTTCTCTCGATCGGACACTTAGAAAAAAAAAAAAAAAAAAAAAAAAAAATTTGGATTTTTTCTAAGTACAAAATCGAGAGAGGCTAAAAATCACCTCTTTTTCCTTCTCTCGATCAGACACTTAGAAAAAAAACGGAAAAAAAAAAAAAAAAAATTTGGATTTTTTCTTAGTACAAAATCGAGAGAGGCTAAAAATCACCTCTTTTTCCTTCTCTCGATTATGATACTTAGAAAAAAAAAAAAAAAAAAAAAAAAATTGGATTTTTTCTAAGTACAAAATCGAGAGAGGCTAAAAATCACCTCTTTTTCCTTCTCTCGATCAGACACTTAGAAAAAAAATGGAAAAAAAAAAAAAAAAAAATTTGGATTTTTTCTAAGTACAAAATCGAGAGAGGCTAAAAATCACCTCTTTTTCCTTCTCTCGATCAGACACTTAGAAAAAAAACGGAAAAAAAAAAAAAAAAAATTTGGATTTTTTCTTAGTACAAAATCGAGAGAGGCTAAAAATCACCTCTTTTTCCTTCTCTCGATTATGATACTTAGAAAAAAAAAAAAAAAAAAAAAAAAAATTTGATTTTTTCTAAGTACAAAATCGAGAGAGGCTAAAAATCACCTCTTTTTCCTTCTCTCGATCAGACACTTAGAAAAAAAATGGAAAAAAAAAAATAAAAAATTTGGATTTTTTCTAACTACAAAATCGAGAGAGGCTAAAAATCACCTCTTTTTCCTTCTCTCGATCAGACACTTAGAAAAAAAACGGAAAAAAAAAAAAAAAAAATTTGGATTTTTTGTAAGTACAAAATCGAGAGAGGCTAAAAATCACCTCTTTTTCCTTCTCTCGATCGGACACTTAGAAAAAAAAAAAAAAAAAAAAAAAAAAATTTTGATTTTTTCTTAGTACAAAATCGAGAGAGGCTAAAAATCACCTCTTTTTCCTTCTCTCGATCAGACACTTAGAAAAAAAACGGAAAAAAAAAAAAAAAAATTTGGATTTTTTGTAAGTACAAAATCGAGAGAGGCTAAAAATCACCTCTTTTTCCTTCTCTCGATCGGACACTTAGAAAAAAAAAAAAAAAAAAAAAAAAATTTGGATTTTTTCTAAGTACAAAATCGAGAGAGGCTAAAAATCACCTCTTTTTCCTTCTCTCGATCAGACACTTAGAAAAAAAACGGAAAAAAAAAAAAAAAATTTGGATTTTTTCTAAGTACAAAATCGAGAGAGGCTAAAAATCACCTCTTTTTCCTTCTCTCGATCAGACACTTAGAAAAAAAACGGAAAAAAAAAAAAAAAATTTGGATTTTTTCTAAGTACAAAATCGAGAGAGGCTAAAAATCACCTCTTTTTCCTTCTCTCGATCGGACACTTAGAAAAAAAAAAAAAAAAAAAAAAAATTGGATTTTTTCTAAGTACAAAATCGAGAGAGGCTAAAAATCACCTCTTTTTCCTTCTCTCGATCAGACACTTAGAAAAAAAATGGAAAAAAAAAAAAAAAATTTGGATTTTTTCTAACTACAAAATCGAGAGAGACTAAAAATCACCTCTTTTTCCTTCTCTCGATCAGACACTTAGAAAAAAAACGGAAAAAAAAAAAAAAAAAAATTTGGATTTTTTCTAAGTACAAAATCGAGAGAGGCTAAAAATCACCTCTTTTTCCTTCTCTCGATCAGACACTTAGAAAAAAAACGGAAAAAAAAAAAAAAAAATTTGGATTTTTTGTAAGTACAAAATCGAGAGAGGCTAAAAATCACCTCTTTTTCCTTCTCTCGATCGGACACTTAGAAAAAAAAAAAAAAAAAAAAAAAAAAATTTGGATTTTTTCTAAGTACAAAATCGAGAGAGGCTAAAAATCACCTCTTTTTCCTTCTCTCGATCAGACACTTAGAAAAAAAACGGAAAAAAAAAAAAAAAAATTTGGATTTTTTCTAAGTACAAAATCGAGAGAGGCTAAAAATCACCTCTTTTTCCTTCTCTCGATCGGACACTTAGAAAAAAAAAAAAAAAAAAAAAAAAATTGGATTTTTTCTAAGTACAAAATCGAGAGAGGCTAAAAATCACCTCTTTTTCCTTCTCTCGATCAGACACTTAGAAAAAAAATGGAAAAAAAAATAAATAAATTTGGATTTTTTCTAACTACAAAATCGAGAGAGGCTAAAAATCACCTCTTTTTCCTTCTCTCGATCAGACACTTAGAAAAAAAACGGAAAAAAAAAAAAAAAAAAAATTGGATTTTTTCTAAGTACAAAATCGAGAGAGGCTAAAAATCACCTCTTTTTCCTTCTCTCGATCAGACACTTAGAAAAATAACGGAAAAAAAAAAAAAAAAATTTGGATTTTTTCTAAGTACAAAATCGAGAGAAGCTAAAAATCACCTCTTTTTCCTTCTCTCGATCAGACACTTAGAAAAAAAACGGAAAAAAAAAAAAAAAAAATTTGGATTTTTTCTAAGTACAAAATCGAGAGAGGCTAAAAATCACCTCTTTTACCTTCTCTCGATCGGACACTTAGAAAAAAAAAAAAAAAAAAAAAAAATTTGGATTTTTTCTAAGTACAAAATCGAGAGAGGCTAAAAATCACCTCTTTTTCCTTCTCTCGATCGGACACTTAGAAAAAAAAAAAAAAAAAATTTGGATTTTTTCTAAGTACAAAATCGAGAGAGGCTAAAAATCACCTCTTTTTCCTTCTCTCGATCAGACACTTAGAAAAAAAACGGAAAAAAAAAAAAAAAAAATTGGATTTTTTCTAAGTACAAAATCGAGAGAGGCTAAAAATCACCTCTTTTTCCTTCTCTCGATCGGACACTTAGAAAAAAAAAAAAAAAAAAAAAAATTGGATTTTTTCTAAGTACAAAATCGAGAGAGGCTAAAAATCACCTCTTTTTCCTTCTCTCGATCAGACACTTAGAAAAAAAACGGAAAAAAAAAAAAAAAAATTTGGATTTTTTGTAAGTACAAAATCGAGAGAGGCTAAAAATCACCTCTTTTTCCTTCTCTCGATCGGACACTTAGAAAAAAAAAAAAAAAAAAAAAAAAAATTTGGATTTTTTCTAAGTACAAAATCGAGAGAGGCTAAAAATCACCTCTTTTTCCTTCTCTCGATCAGACACTTAGAAAAAAAACGGAAAAAAAAAAAAAAAATTTGGATTTTTTCTAAGTACAAAATCGAGAGAGGCTAAAAATCACCTCTTTTTCCTTCTCTCGATCGGACACTTAGAAAAAAAAAAAAAAAAAAAAAAAATTGGATTTTTTCTAAGTACAAAATCGAGAGAGGCTAAAAATCACCTCTTTTTCCTTCTCTCGTTCAGACACTTAGAAAAAAAACGGAAAAAAAAAAATAAAAAATTGGGATTTTTTCTAAGTACAAAATCGAGAGAGGCTAAAAATCACCTCTTTTTCCTTCTCTCGATCAGACACTTAGAAAAATAACGGAAAAAAAAAAAAAAAAAATTTGGATTTTTTCTAAGTACAAAATCGAGAGAGGCTAAAAATCACCTCTTTTACCTTCTCTCGATCGGACACTTAGAAAAAAAAAAAAAAAAAAAAAAAATTTGGATTTTTTCTAAGTACAAAATCGAGAGAGGCTAAAAATCACCTCTTTTTCCTTCTCTCGATCAGACACTTAGAAAAAAAACGGAAAAAAAAAAAAAAAAAATTGGATTTTTTCTAAGTACAAAATCGAGAGAGGCTAAAAATCACCTCTTTTTCCTTCTCTCGATCAGACACTTAGAAAAAAAACGGAAAAAAAAAAAAAAAAATTTGGATTTTTTCTAAGTACAAAATCGAGAGAGGCTAAAAATCACCTCTTTTTCCTTCTTTCGATCGGACACTTAGAAAAAAAACGGAAAAAAAAAAAAAAAAATTTGGATTTTTTCTAAGTACAAAATCGAGAGAGGCTAAAAATCACCTCTTTTTCCTTCTCTCGATCAGACACTTAGAAAAAAAACGGAAAAAAAAAAAAAAAAAAATTGGATTTTTTCTAAGTACAAAATCGAGAGAGGCTAAAAATCACCTCTTTTTCCTTCTCTCGATCGGACACTTAGAAAAAAAAAAAAAAAAAAAAAAAAAATTTGGATTTTTTCTAAGTACAAAATCGAGAGAGGCTAAAAATCACCTCTTTTTCCTTCTCTCGATCAGACACTTAGAAAAAAAACGGAAAAAAAAAAAAAAAAAATTTGGATTTTTTCTAAGTACAAAATCGAGAGAGGCTAAAAATCACCTCTTTTTCCTTCTCTCGATCAGACACTTAGAAAAAAAACGGAAAAAAAAAAAAAAAAATTTGGATTTTTTGTAAGTACAAAATCGAGAGAGGCTAAAAATCACCTCTTTTTCCTTCTCTCGATCGGACACTTAGAAAAAAAAAAAAAAAAAAAAAAAATTTGGATTTTTTCTAAGTACAAAATCGAGAGAGGCTAAAAATCACCTCTTTTTCCTTCTCTCGATCAGACACTTAGAAAAAAAACGGAAAAAAAAAAAAAAAATTTGGATTTTTTCTAAGTACAAAATCGAGAGAGGCTAAAAATCACCTCTTTTTCCTTCTCTCGATCGGACACTTAGAAAAAAAAAAAAAAAAAAAAAATTGGATTTTTTCTAAGTACAAAATCGAGAGAGGCTAAAAATCACCTCTTTTTCCTTCTCTCGATCAGACACTTAGAAAAAAAATGGAAAAAAAAAAAAAAAAAATTTGGATTTTTTCTAACTACAAAATCGAGAGAGGCTAAAAATCACCTCTTTTTCCTTCTCTCGATCAGACACTTAGAAAAAAAACGGAAAAAAAAAAAAAAAAAAATTTGGATTTTTTCTAAGTACAAAATCGAGAGAGGCTAAAAATCACCTCTTTTTCCTTCTCTCGATCAGACACTTAGAAAAATAACGGAAAAAAAAAAAAAAAAATTTGGATTTTTTCTAAGTACAAAATCGAGAGAGGCTAAAAATCACCTCTTTTTCCTTCTCTCGATCAGACACTTAGAAAAAAAACGGAAAAAAAAAAAAAAAAATTTGGATTTTTTCTAAGTACAAAATCGAGAGAGGCTAAAAATCACCTCTTTTACCTTCTCTCGATCGGACACTTAGAAAAAAAAAAAAAAAAAAAAAAAAATTTGGATTTTTTCTAAGTACAAAATCGAGAGAGGCTAAAAATCACCTCTTTTTCCTTCTCTCGATCAGACACTTAGAAAAAAAACGGAAAAAAACAAAAAAAAAATTGGATTTTTTCTAAGTACAAAATCGAGAGAGGCTAAAAATCACCTCTTTTTCCTTCTCTCGATCAGACACTTAGAAAAAAAAAAAAAAAAAAAAAAAAAAAATTTGGATTTTTTTTTCTAAGTACAAAATCGAGAGAGGCTAAAAATCACCTCTTTTTCCTTCTCTCGATCGGACACTTAGAAAAAAAAAAAAAAAAAAAAAAAATTTGGATTTTTTCTAAGTACAAAATCGAGAGAGGCTAAAAATCACCTCTTTTTCCTTCTCTCGATCAGACACTTAGAAAAAAAACCAAAAAAAAAAAAAAAAAAATTTGGATTTTTTCTAAGTACAAAATCGAGAGAGGCTAAAAATCACCTCTTTTTCCTTCTCTCGATCAGACACTTAGAAAAAAAACGGAAAAAAAAAAAAAAAAATTTGGATTTTTTCTAAGTACAAAATCGAGAGAGGCTAAAAATCACCTCTTTTTCCTTCTCTCGATCGGACACTTAGAAAAAAAAAAAATAAATAAATAAAATTTGGATTTTTTCTAAGTACAAAATCGAGAGAGGCTAAAAATCACCTCTTTTTCCTTCTCTCGATCAGACACTTAGAAAAAAAATGGAAAAAAAAAAAAATAAATTTGGATTTTTTCTAACTACAAAATCGAGAGAGGCTAAAAATCACCTCTTTTTCCTTCTCTCAATCAGACACTTAGAAAAAAAACGGAAAAAAAAAAAAAAAAAAATTGGATTTTTTCTAAGTACAAAATCGAGAGAGGCTAAAAATCACCTCTTTTTCCTTCTCTCGATCAGACACTTAGAAAAATAACGGAAAAAAAAAAAAAAAAATTTGGATTTTTTCTAAGTACAAAATCGAGAGAAGCTAAAAATCACCTCTTTTTCCTTCTCTCGATCAGACACTTAGAAAAAAAACGGAAAAAAAAAAAAAAAAAATTGGGATTTTTTCTAAGTACAAAATCGAGAGAGGCTAAAAATCACCTCTTTTACCTTCTCTCGATCGGACACTTAGAAAAAAAAAAAAAAAAAAAAAAAATTTGGATTTTTTCTAAGTACAAAATCGAGAGAGGCTAAAAATCACCTCTTTTTCCTTCTCTCGATCAGACACTTAGAAAAATAACGGAAAAAAAAAAAAAAAAATTTGGATTTTTTCTAAGTACAAAATCGAGAGAAGCTAAAAATCACCTCTTTTTCCTTCTCTCGATCAGACACTTAGAAAAAAAACGGAAAAAAAAAAAAAAAAAATTGGATTTTTTCTAAGTACAAAATCGAGAGAGGCTAAAAATCACCTCTTTTACCTTCTCTCGATCGGACACTTAGAAAAAAAAAAAAAAAAAAAAAAAATTTGGATTTTTTCTAAGTACAAAATCGAGAGAGGCTAAAAATCACCTCTTTTTCCTTCTCTCGATCGGACACTTAGAAAAAAAAAAAAAAAAAATTTGGATTTTTTCTAAGTACAAAATCGAGAGAGGCTAAAAATCACCTCTTTTTCCTTCTCTCGATCAGACACTTAGAAAAAAAACGGAAAAAAAAAAAAAAAAAATTGGATTTTTTCTAAGTACAAAATCGAGAGAGGCTAAAAATCACCTCTTTTTCCTTCTCTCGATCGGACACTTAGAAAAAAAAAAAAAAAAAAAAAAATTGGATTTTTTCTAAGTACAAAATCGAGAGAGGCTAAAAATCACCTCTTTTTCCTTCTCTCGATCAGACACTTAGAAAAAAAACGGAAAAAAAAAAAAAAAAATTTGGATTTTTTGTAAGTACAAAATCGAGAGAGGCTAAAAATCACCTCTTTTTCCTTCTCTCGATCGGACACTTAGAAAAAAAAAAAAAAAAAAAAAAAAAATTTGGATTTTTTCTAAGTACAAAATCGAGAGAGGCTAAAAATCACCTCTTTTTCCTTCTCTCGATCAGACACTTAGAAAAAAAACGGAAAAAAAAAAAAAAAAATTTGGATTTTTTCTAAGTACAAAATCGAGAGAGGCTAAAAATCACCTCTTTTTCCTTCTCTCGATCGGACACTTAGAAAAAAAGAAAAAAAAAAAAAAAAATTGGATTTTTTCTAAGTACAAAATCGAGAGAGGCTAAAAATCACCTCTTTTTCCTTCTCTCGTTCAGACACTTAGAAAAAAAACGGAAAAAAAAAAAAAAAAATTGGGATTTTTTCTAAGTACAAAATCGAGAGAGGCTAAAAATCACCTCTTTTTCCTTCTCTCGATCAGACACTTAGAAAAATAACGGAAAAAAAAAAAAAAAAATTTGGATTTTTTCTAAGTACAAAATCGAGAGAGGCTAAAAATCATCTCTTTTTCCTTCTCTCGATCAGACACTTAGAAAAAAAACGGAAAAAAAAAAAAAAAAAATTGGATTTTTTCTAAGTACAAAATCGAGAGAGGCTAAAAATCACCTCTTTTACCTTCTCTCGATCGGACACTTAGAAAAAAAAAAAAAAAAAAAAAAAAATTTGGATTTTTTCTAAGTACAAAATCGAGAGAGGCTAAAAATCACCTCTTTTTCCTTCTCTCGATCAGACACTTAGAAAAAAAACGGAAAAAAAAAAAAAAAAAATTGGATTTTTTCTAAGTACAAAATCGAGAGAGGCTAAAAATCACCTCTTTTTCCTTCTCTCGATCAGACACTTAGAAAAAAAACGGAAAAAAAAAATAAAAAATTTGGATTTTTTCTAAGTACAAAATCGAGAGAGGCTAAAAATCACCTCTTTTTCCTTCTTTCGATCGGACACTTAGAAAAAAAACGGAAAAAAAAAAAAAAAAAATTTGGATTTTTTCTAAGTACAAAATCGAGAGAGGCTAAAAATCACCTCTTTTTCCTTCTCTCGATCAGACACTTAGAAAAAAAACGGAAAAAAAAAAAAAAAAATTTGGATTTTTTCTAAGTACAAAATCGAGAGAGGCTAAAAATCACCTCTTTTTCCTTCTCTCGATCGGACACTTAGAAAAAAAAAAAAAAAAAAAAAAAATTTGGATTTTTTCTAAGTACAAAATCGAGAGAGGCTAAAAATCACCTCTTTTTCCTTCTCTCGATCAGACACTTAGAAAAAAAACGGAAAAAAAAAAAAAAAAAATTTGGATTTTTTCTAAGTACAAAATCGAGAGAGGCTAAAAATCACCTCTTTTTCCTTCTCTCGATCAGACACTTAGAAAAAAAACGGAAAAAAAAAAAAAAAAATTTGGATTTTTTGTAAGTACAAAATCGAGAGAGGCTAAAAATCACCTCTTTTTCCTTCTCTCGATCGGACACTTAGAAAAAAAAAAAAAAAAAAAAAAAATTTGGATTTTTTCTAAGTACAAAATCGAGAGAGGCTAAAAATCACCTCTTTTTCCTTCTCTCGATCAGACACTTAGAAAAAAAACGGAAAAAAAAAAAAAAAAATTTGGATTTTTTCTAAGTACAAAATCGAGAGAGGCTAAAAATCACCTCTTTTTCCTTCTCTCGATCGGACACTTAGAAAAAAAAAAAAAAAAAAAAAATTGGATTTTTTCTAAGTACAAAATCGAGAGAGGCTAAAAATCACCTCTTTTTCCTTCTCTCGATCAGACACTTAGAAAAAAAATGGAAAAAAAAAAAAAAAAATTTGGATTTTTTCTAACTACAAAATCGAGAGAGGCTAAAAATCACCTCTTTTTCCTTCTCTCGATCAGACACTTAGAAAAAAAACGGAAAAAAAAAAAAAAAAAATTTGGATTTTTTCTAAGTACAAAATCGAGAGAGGCTAAAAATCACCTCTTTTTCCTTCTCTCGATCAGACACTTAAAAAATAACGGAAAAAAAAAAAAAAAAATTTGGATTTTTTCTAAGTACAAAATCGAGAGAGGCTAAAAATCACCTCTTTTTCCTTCTCTCGATCAGACACTTAGAAAAAAAACGGAAAAAAAAAAAAAAAAAATTTGGATTTTTTCTAAGTACAAAATCGAGAGAGGCTAAAAATCACCTCTTTTACCTTCTCTCGATCGGACACTTAGAAAAAAAAAAAAAAAAAAAAAAAAATTTGGATTTTTTCTAAGTACAAAATCGAGAGAGGCTAAAAATCACCTCTTTTTCCTTCTCTCGATCAGACACTTAGAAAAAAAACGGAAAAAAAACAAAAAAAATTTGGATTTTTTCTAAGTACAAAATCGAGAGAGGCTAAAAATCACCTCTTTTTCCTTCTCTCGATCAGACACTTGGAAAAAAAACGGAAAAAAAAAAAAAAAATTTGGATTTTTTCTAAGTACAAAATCGAGAGAGGCTAAAAATCACCTCTTTTTCCTTCTCTCGATCGGACACTTAGAAAAAAAAAAAAAAAAAAAAAAAAAAAATTTGGATTTTTTCTAAGTACAAAATCGAGAGAGGCTAAAAATCACCTCTTTTTCCTTCTCTCGATCAGACACTTAGAAAAAAAACGGAAAAAAAAAAAAAAAAAATTTGGATTTTTTCTAAGTACAAAATCGAGAGAGGCTAAAAATCACCTCTTTTTCCTTCTCTCGATCGGACACTTAGAAAAAAAAAAAAAAAAAAAAAAATTTGGATTTTTTCTAAGTACAAAATCGAGAGAGGCTAAAAATCACCTCTTTTTCCTTCTCTCGATCAGACACTTAGAAAAAAAACCAAAAAAAAAAAAAAAAAAATTTGGATTTTTTCTAAGTACAAAATCGAGAGAGGCTAAAAATCACCTCTTTTTCCTTCTCTCGATCAGACACTTAGAAAAAAAACGGAAAAAAAAAAAAAAAAAATTTGGATTTTTTCTAAGTACAAAATCGAGAGAGGCTAAAAATCACCTCTTTTTCCTTCTCTCGATCGGACACTTAGAAAAAAAAAAATAAATAAAATAAAATTTGGATTTTTTCTAAGTACAAAATCGAGAGAGGCTAAAAATCACCTCTTTTTCCTTCTCTCGATCAGACACTTAGAAAAAAAATGGAAAAAAAAAATAATAAATTTGGATTTTTTCTAACTACAAAATCGAGAGAGGCTAAAAATCACCTCTTTTTCCTTCTCTCGATCAGACACTTAGAAAAAAAACGGAAAAAAAAAAAAAAAAAAATTGGATTTTTTCTAAGTACAAAATCGAGAGAGGCTAAAAATCACCTCTTTTTCCTTCTCTCGATCAGACACTTAGAAAAATAACGGAAAAAAAAAAAAAAAAATTTGGATTTTTTCTAAGTACAAAATCGAGAGAGGCTAAAAATCACCTCTTTTTCCTTCTCTCGATCAGACACTTAGAAAAAAAACGGAAAAAAAAAAAAAAAAAATTGGATTTTTTCTAAGTACAAAATCGAGAGAGGCTAAAAATCACCTCTTTTTCCTTCTCTCGATCAGACACTTAGAAAAAAAACGGAAAAAAAAAATAAAAAATTTGGATTTTTTCTAAGTACAAAATCGAGAGAGGCTAAAAATCACCTCTTTTTCCTTCTTTCGATCGGACACTTAGAAAAAAAACGGAAAAAAAAAAAAAAAAATTTGGATTTTTTCTAAGTACAAAATCGAGAGAGGCTAAAAATCACCTCTTTTTCCTTCTCTCGATCAGACACTTAGAAAAAAAACGGAAAAAAAAAAAAAAAAATTTGGATTTTTTCTAAGTACAAAATCGAGAGAGGCTAAAAATCACCTCTTTTTCCTTCTCTCGATCGGACACTTAGAAAAAAAAAAAAAAAAAAAAAAAATTTGGATTTTTTCTAAGTACAAAATCGAGAGAGGCTAAAAATCACCTCTTTTTCCTTCTCTCGATCAGACACTTAGAAAAAAAACGGAAAAAAAAAAAAAAAAAATTTGGATTTTTTCTAAGTACAAAATCGAGAGAGGCTAAAAATCACCTCTTTTTCCTTCTCTCGATCAGACACTTAGAAAAAAAACGGAAAAAAAAAAAAAAAAATTTGGATTTTTTGTAAGTACAAAATCGAGAGAGGCTAAAAATCACCTCTTTTTCCTTCTCTCGATCGGACACTTAGAAAAAAAAAAAAAAAAAAAAAAAAATTTGGATTTTTTCTAAGTACAAAATCGAGAGAGGCTAAAAATCACCTCTTTTTCCTTCTCTCGATCAGACACTTAGAAAAAAAACGGAAAAAAAAAAAAAAAATTTGGATTTTTTCTAAGTACAAAATCGAGAGAGGCTAAAAATCACCTCTTTTTCCTTCTCTCGATCGGACACTTAGAAAAAAAAAAAAAAAAAAAAAATTGGATTTTTTCTAAGTACAAAATCGAGAGAGGCTAAAAATCACCTCTTTTTCCTTCTCTCGATCAGACACTTAGAAAAAAAATGGAAAAAAAAAAAAAAAAATTTGGATTTTTTCTAACTACAAAATCGAGAGAGGCTAAAAATCACCTCTTTTTCCTTCTCTCGATCAGACACTTAGAAAAAAAACGGAAAAAAAAAAAAAAAAAAATTTGGATTTTTTCTAAGTACAAAATCGAGAGAGGCTAAAAATCACCTCTTTTTCCTTCTCTCGATCAGACACTTAAAAAATAACGGAAAAAAAAAAAAAAAAATTTGGATTTTTTCTAAGTACAAAATCGAGAGAGGCTAAAAATCACCTCTTTTTCCTTCTCTCGATCAGACACTTAGAAAAAAAACGGAAAAAAAAAAAAAAAAAATTTGGATTTTTTCTAAGTACAAAATCGAGAGAGGCTAAAAATCACCTCTTTTACCTTCTCTCGATCGGACACTTAGAAAAAAAAAAAAAAAAAAAAAAAAATTTGGATTTTTTCTAAGTACAAAATCGAGAGAGGCTAAAAATCACCTCTTTTTCCTTCTCTCGATCAGACACTTAGAAAAAAAACGGAAAAAAAACAAAAAAAATTTGGATTTTTTCTAAGTACAAAATCGAGAGAGGCTAAAAATCACCTCTTTTTCCTTCTCTCGATCAGACACTTGGAAAAAAAACGGAAAAAAAAAAAAAAAATTTGGATTTTTTCTAAGTACAAAATCGAGAGAGGCTAAAAATCACCTCTTTTTCCTTCTCTCGATCGGACACTTAGAAAAAAAAAAAAAAAAAAAAAAAAAAATTTGGATTTTTTCTAAGTACAAAATCGAGAGAGGCTAAAAATCACCTCTTTTTCCTTCTCTCGATCAGACACTTAGAAAAAAAACGGAAAAAAAAAAAAAAAAAAATTTGGATTTTTTCTAAGTACAAAATCGAGAGAGGCTAAAAATCACCTCTTTTTCCTTCTCTCGATCGGACACTTAGAAAAAAAAAAAAAAAAAAAAAAAATTTGGATTTTTTCTAAGTACAAAATCGAGAGAGGCTAAAAATCACCTCTTTTTCCTTCTCTCGATCAGACACTTAGAAAAAAAACCAAAAAAAAAAAAAAAAAATTTGGATTTTTTCTAAGTACAAAATCGAGAGAGGCTAAAAATCACCTCTTTTTCCTTCTCTCGATCAGACACTTAGAAAAAAAACGGAAAAAAAAAAAAAAAAAATTTGGATTTTTTCTAAGTACAAAATCGAGAGAGGCTAAAAATCACCTCTTTTTCCTTCTCTCGATCGGACACTTAGAAAAAAAAAAAAAAATAAAATAAAATTTGGATTTTTTCTAAGTACAAAATCGAGAGAGGCTAAAAATCACCTCTTTTTCCTTCTCTCGATCAGACACTTAGAAAAAAAATGGAAAAAAAAAATAATAAATTTGGATTTTTTCTAACTACAAAATCGAGAGAGGCTAAAAATCACCTCTTTTTCCTTCTCTCGATCAGACACTTAGAAAAAAAACGGAAAAAAAAAAAAAAAAAAATTGGATTTTTTCTAAGTACAAAATCGAGAGAGGCTAAAAATCACCTCTTTTTCCTTCTCTCGATCAGACACTTAGAAAAATAACGGAAAAAAAAAAAAAAAAATTTGGATTTTTTCTAAGTACAAAATCGAGAGAGGCTAAAAATCACCTCTTTTTCCTTCTCTCGATCAGACACTTAGAAAAAAAACGGAAAAAAAAAAAAAAAAAATTGGATTTTTTCTAAGTACAAAATCGAGAGAGGCTAAAAATCACCTCTTTTTCCTTCTCTCGATCAGACACTTAGAAAAAAAACGGAAAAAAAAAATAAAAAATTTGGATTTTTTCTAAGTACAAAATCGAGAGAGGCTAAAAATCACCTCTTTTTCCTTCTTTCGATCGGACACTTAGAAAAAAAACGGAAAAAAAAAAAAAAAAATTTGGATTTTTTCTAAGTACAAAATCGAGAGAGGCTAAAAATCACCTCTTTTTCCTTCTCTCGATCAGACACTTAGAAAAAAAACGGAAAAAAAAAAAAAAAAAATTTGGATTTTTTCTAAGTACAAAATCGAGAGAGGCTAAAAATCACCTCTTTTTCCTTCTCTCGATCGGACACTTAGAAAAAAAAAAAAAAAAAAAAAAAAATTTGGATTTTTTCTAAGTACAAAATCGAGAGAGGCTAAAAATCACCTCTTTTTCCTTCTCTCGATCAGACACTTAGAAAAAAAACGGAAAAAAAAAAAAAAAAAATTTGGATTTTTTCTAAGTACAAAATCGAGAGAGGCTAAAAATCACCTCTTTTTCCTTCTCTCGATCAGACACTTAGAAAAAAAACGGAAAAAAAAAAAAAAAAATTTGGATTTTTTGTAAGTACAAAATCGAGAGAGGCTAAAAATCACCTCTTTTTCCTTCTCTCGATCGGACACTTAGAAAAAAAAAAAAAAAAAAAAAAAAAATTTGGATTTTTTCTAAGTACAAAATCGAGAGAGGCTAAAAATCACCTCTTTTTCCTTCTCTCGATCAGACACTTAGAAAAAAAACGGAAAAAAAAAAAAAAAATTTGGATTTTTTCTAAGTACAAAATCGAGAGAGGCTAAAAATCACCTCTTTTTCCTTCTCTCGATCGGACACTTAGAAAAAAAAAAAAAAAAAAAAAATTGGATTTTTTCTAAGTACAAAATCGAGAGAGGCTAAAAATCACCTCTTTTTCCTTCTCTCGATCAGACACTTAGAAAAAAAATGGAAAAAAAAAAAAAAAAATTTGGATTTTTTCTAACTACAAAATCGAGAGAGGCTAAAAATCACCTCTTTTTCCTTCTCTCGATCAGACACTTAGAAAAAAAACGGAAAAAAAAAAAAAAAAAAATTTGGATTTTTTCTAAGTACAAAATCGAGAGAGGCTAAAAATCACCTCTTTTTCCTTCTCTCGATCAGACACTTAAAAAATAACGGAAAAAAAAAAAAAAAAATTTGGATTTTTTCTAAGTACAAAATCGAGAGAGGCTAAAAATCACCTCTTTTTCCTTCTCTCGATCAGACACTTAGAAAAAAAACGGAAAAAAAAAAAAAAAAAATTTGGATTTTTTCTAAGTACAAAATCGAGAGAGGCTAAAAATCACCTCTTTTACCTTCTCTCGATCGGACACTTAGAAAAAAAAAAAAAAAAAAAAAAAAATTTGGATTTTTTCTAAGTACAAAATCGAGAGAGGCTAAAAATCACCTCTTTTTCCTTCTCTCGATCAGACACTTAGAAAAAAAACGGAAAAAAAACAAAAAAAATTTGGATTTTTTCTAAGTACAAAATCGAGAGAGGCTAAAAATCACCTCTTTTTCCTTCTCTCGATCAGACACTTGGAAAAAAAACGGAAAAAAAAAAAAAAAATTTGGATTTTTTCTAAGTACAAAATCGAGAGAGGCTAAAAATCACCTCTTTTTCCTTCTCTCGATCGGACACTTAGAAAAAAAAAAAAAAAAAAAAAAAAAAATTTGGATTTTTTCTAAGTACAAAATCGAGAGAGGCTAAAAATCACCTCTTTTTCCTTCTCTCGATCAGACACTTAGAAAAAAAACGGAAAAAAAAAAAAAAAAAAATTTGGATTTTTTCTAAGTACAAAATCGAGAGAGGCTAAAAATCACCTCTTTTTCCTTCTCTCGATCGGACACTTAGAAAAAAAAAAAAAAAAAAAAAAATTTGGATTTTTTCTAAGTACAAAATCGAGAGAGGCTAAAAATCACCTCTTTTTCCTTCTCTCGATCAGACACTTAGAAAAAAAACCAAAAAAAAAAAAAAAAAAATTTGGATTTTTTCTAAGTACAAAATCGAGAGAGGCTAAAAATCACCTCTTTTTCCTTCTCTCGATCAGACACTTAGAAAAAAAACGGAAAAAAAAAAAAAAAAAATTTGGATTTTTTCTAAGTACAAAATCGAGAGAGGCTAAAAATCACCTCTTTTTCCTTCTCTCGATCGGACACTTAGAAAAAAAAAAAAAAAAAAAATAAAATTTGGATTTTTTCTAAGTACAAAATCGAGAGAGGCTAAAAATCACCTCTTTTTCCTTCTCTCGATCAGACACTTAGAAAAAAAATGGAAAAAAAAAATAATAAATTTGGATTTTTTCTAACTACAAAATCGAGAGAGGCTAAAAATCACCTCTTTTTCCTTCTCTCGATCAGACACTTAGAAAAAAAACGGAAAAAAAAAAAAAAAAAAATTGGATTTTTTCTAAGTACAAAATCGAGAGAGGCTAAAAATCACCTCTTTTTCCTTCTCTCGATCAGACACTTAGAAAAATAACGGAAAAAAAAAAAAAAAAATTTGGATTTTTTCTAAGTACAAAATCGAGAGAAGCTAAAAATCACCTCTTTTTCCTTCTCTCGATCAGACACTTAGAAAAAAAACGGAAAAAAAAAAAAAAAAAAATTTGGATTTTTTCTAAGTACAAAATCGAGAGAGGCTAAAAATCACCTCTTTTACCTTCTCTCGATCGGACACTTAGAAAAAAAAAAAAAAAAAAAAAAAATTTGGATTTTTTCTAAGTACAAAATCGAGAGAGGCTAAAAATCACCTCTTTTTCCTTCTCTCGATCGGACACTTAGAAAAAAAAAAAAAAAAAATTTGGATTTTTTCTAAGTACAAAATCGAGAGAGGCTAAAAATCACCTCTTTTTCCTTCTCTCGATCAGACACTTAGAAAAAAAACGGGAAAAAAAAAAAAAAAAAATTGGATTTTTTCTAAGTACAAAATCGAGAGAGGCTAAAAATCACCTCTTTTTCCTTCTCTCGATCGGACACTTAGAAAAAAAAAAAAAAAAAAAAAATTGGATTTTTTCTAAGTACAAAATCGAGAGAGGCTAAAAATCACCTCTTTTTCCTTCTCTCGATCAGACACTTAGAAAAAAAACGGAAAAAAAAAAAAAAAAATTTTGGATTTTTTCTAAGTACAAAATCGAGAGAGGCTAAAAATCACCTCTTTTTCCTTCTCTCGATCAGACACTTAGAAAAAAAACGGAAAAAAAAAAAAAAAAAATTTGGATTTTTTCTAAGTACAAAATCGAGAGAGGCTAAAAATCACCTCTTTTTCCTTCTCTCGATCGAACACTTAGAAAAAAAAAAAAAAAAAAAAAAAATTTGGATTTTTTCTAAGTACAAAATCGAGAGAGGCTAAAAATCACCTCTTTTTCCTTCTCTCGATCAGACACTTAGAAAAAAAACGGGAAAAAAAAAAAAAAAATTTGGATTTTTTCTAAGTACAAAATCGAGAGAGGCTAAAAATCACCTATTTTTCCTTCTCTCGATCGGACACTTAGAAAAAAAAAAAAAAAAAAAAAAAAAATTTGGATTTTTTCTAAGTACAAAATCGAGGGAGGCTAAAAATCACCTCTTTTTCCTTCTCTCGATCAGACACTTAGAAAAAAAACGGAAAAAAAAAAAAAAAAAAAATTTGGATTTTTTCTAAGTACAAAATCGAGAGAGGCTAAAAATCACCTCTTTTTCCTTCTCTCGATCGGACACTTAGAAAAAAAAAAAAAAAAAAAAAAAATTGGATTTTTTCTAAGTACAAAATCGAGAGAGGCTAAAAATCACCTCTTTTTCCTTCTCTCGATCAGACACTTAGAAAAAAAACGGAAAAAAAAAAAAAAAAATTGGATTTTTTCTAACTACAAAATCGAGAGAGGCTAAAAATCACCTCTTTTTCCTTCTCTCGATCAGACACTTAGAAAAAAAACGGAAAAAAAAAAAAAAAAAAAATTGGATTTTTTCTAAGTACAAAATCGAGAGAGGCTAAAAATCACCTCTTTTTCCTTCTCTCGATCAGACACTTAGAAAAATAACGGAAAAAAAAAAAATTGGATTTTTTCTAAGTACAAAATCGAGAGAGGCTAAAAATCACCTCTTTTTCCTTCTCTCGATCAGACACTTAGAAAAAAAACGGAAAAAAAAAAAAAAAAATTTTGATTTTTTCTAACTACAAAATCGAGAGAGGCTAAAAATCACCTCTTTTTCCTTCTCTCGATCAGACACTTAGAAAAAAAACGGAAAAAAAAAAAAAAAAAAATTGGATTTTTTCTAAGTACAAAATCGAGAGAGGCTAAAAATCACCTCTTTTTCCTTCTCTCGATCAGACACTTAGAAAAAAAAAAAAAAAAAAAAAAATTGGATTTTTTCTAAGTACAAAATCGAGAGAGGCTAAAAATCACCTCTTTTTCCTTCTCTCGATCAGACACTTAGAAAAAAAACGGAAAAAAAAAAAAAAAAAAATTGGGATTTTTTCTAAGTACAAAATCGAGAGAGGCTAAAAATCACCTCTTTTTCCTTCTCTCGATCAGACACTTAGAAAAATAACGGAAAAAAAAAAAAAAAAAATTGGATTTTTTCTAAGTACAAAATCGAGAGAGGCTAAAAATCACCTCTTTTTCCTTCTCTCGATCAGACACTTAGAAAAAAAACGGAAAAAAAAAAAAAAAAAAATTGGATTTTTTCTAAGTACAAAATCGAGAGAGGCTAAAAATCACCTCTTTTACCTTCTCTCGATCGGACACTTAGAAAAAAAAAAAAAAAAAAAAAAATTTGGATTTTTTCTAAGTACAAAATCGAGAGAGGCTAAAAATCACCTCTTTTTCCTTCTCTCGATCAGACACTTAGAAAAAAAACGGAAAAAAAAAAAAAAAAATTGGATTTTTTCTAAGTACAAAATCGAGAGAGGCTAAAAATCACCTCTTTTTCCTTCTCTCGATCAGACACTTAGAAAAAAAACGGAAAAAAAAAAAAAAAAAATTGGATTTTTTCTAAGTACAAAATCGAGAGAGGCTAAAAATCACCTCTTTTTCCTTCTTTCGATCGGACACTTAGAAAAAAAACGGAAAAAAAAAAAAAAAAATTTGGATTTTTTCTAAGTACAAAATCGAGAGAGGCTAAAAATCACCTCTTTTTCCTTCTCTCGATCAGACACTTAGAAAAAAAACGGAAAAAAAAAAAAAAAAATTTGGATTTTTTCTAAGTACAAAATCGAGAGAGGCTAAAAATCACCTCTTTTTCCTTCTCTCGATCGGACACTTAGAAAAAAAAAAAAAAAAAAAAAAAATTTGGATTTTTTCTAAGTACAAAATCGAGAGAGGCTAAAAATCACCTCTTTTTCCTTCTCTCGATCAGACACTTAGAAAAAAAACGGAAAAAAAAAAAAAAAAATTTGGATTTTTTCTAAGTACAAAATCGAGAGAGGCTAAAAATCACCTCTTTTTCCTTCTCTCGATCAGACACTTAGAAAAAAAACGGAAAAAAAAAAAAAAAAATTTGGATTTTTTGTAAGTACAAAATCGAGAGAGGCTAAAAATCACCTCTTTTTCCTTCTCTCGATCGGACACTTAGAAAAAAAAAAAAAAAAAAAAAAAATTTGGATTTTTTCTAAGTACAAAATCGAGAGAGGCTAAAAATCACCTCTTTTTCCTTCTCTCGATCAGACACTTAGAAAAAAAACGGAAAAAAAAAAAAAAAAATTTGGATTTTTTCTAAGTACAAAATCGAGAGAGGCTAAAAATCACCTCTTTTTCCTTCTCTCGATCGGACACTTAGAAAAAAAAAAAAAAAAAAAAATTGGATTTTTTCTAAGTACAAAATCGAGAGAGGCTAAAAATCACCTCTTTTTCCTTCTCTCGATCAGACACTTAGAAAAAAAATGGAAAAAAAAAAAAAAAAAATTTGGATTTTTTCTAACTACAAAATCGAGAGAGGCTAAAAATCACCTCTTTTTCCTTCTCTCGATCAGACACTTAGAAAAAAAACGGAAAAAAAAAAAAAAAAAAATTTGGATTTTTTCTAAGTACAAAATCGAGAGAGGCTAAAAATCACCTCTTTTTCCTTCTCTCGATCCTTTTTCCTTCTCTCGATCAGACACTTAAAAAATAACGGAAAAAAAAAAAAAAAAATTTGGATTTTTTCTAAGTACAAAATCGAGAGAGGCTAAAAATCACCTCTTTTTCCTTCTCTCGATCAGACACTTAGAAAAAAAACGGAAAAAAAAAAAAAAAAAATTTGGATTTTTTCTAAGTACAAAATCGAGAGAGGCTAAAAATCACCTCTTTTACCTTCTCTCGATCGGACACTTAGAAAAAAAAAAAAAAAAAAAAAAAAATTTGGATTTTTTCTAAGTACAAAATCGAGAGAGGCTAAAAATCACCTCTTTTTCCTTCTCTCGATCAGACACTTAGAAAAAAAACGGAAAAAAAACAAAAAAAATTTGGATTTTTTCTAAGTACAAAATCGAGAGAGGCTAAAAATCACCTCTTTTTCCTTCTCTCGATCAGACACTTGGAAAAAAAACGGAAAAAAAAAAAAAAAATTTGGATTTTTTCTAAGTACAAAATCGAGAGAGGCTAAAAATCACCTCTTTTTCCTTCTCTCGATCGGACACTTAGAAAAAAAAAAAAAAAAAAAAAAAAAAAATTTGGATTTTTTCTAAGTGCAAAATCGAGAGAGGCTAAAAATCACCTCTTTTTCCTTCTCTCGATCAGACACTTAGAAAAAAAACGGAAAAAAAAAAAAAAAAAAATTTGGATTTTTTCTAAGTACAAAATCGAGAGAGGCTAAAAATCACCTCTTTTTCCTTCTCTCGATCGGACACTTAGAAAAAAAAAAAAAAAAAAAAAAAATTTGGATTTTTTCTAAGTACAAAATCGAGAGAGGCTAAAAATCACCTCTTTTTCCTTCTCTCGATCAGACACTTAGAAAAAAAACCAAAAAAAAAAAAAAAAAAATTTGGATTTTTTCTAAGTACAAAATCGAGAGAGGCTAAAAATCACCTCTTTTTCCTTCTCTCGATCAGACACTTAGAAAAAAAACGGAAAAAAAAAAAAAAAAAATTTGGATTTTTTCTAAGTACAAAATCGAGAGAGGCTAAAAATCACCTCTTTTTCCTTCTCTCGATCGGACACTTAGAAAAAAAAAAAAAAAAAAAATAAAATTTGGATTTTTTCTAAGTACAAAATCGAGAGAGGCTAAAAATCACCTCTTTTTCCTTCTCTCGATCAGACACTTAGAAAAAAAATGGAAAAAAAAAATAATAAATTTGGATTTTTTCTAACTACGAAATCGAGAGAGGCTAAAAATCACCTCTTTTTCCTTCTCTCGATCAGACACTTAGAAAAAAAACGGAAAAAAAAAAAAAAAAAAATTGGATTTTTTCTAAGTACAAAATCGAGAGAGGCTAAAAATCACCTCTTTTTCCTTCTCTCGATCAGACACTTAGAAAAATAACGGAAAAAAAAAAAAAAAAAATTGGATTTTTTCTAAGTACAAAATCGAGAGAAGCTAAAAATCACCTCTTTTTCCTTCTCTCGATCAGACACTTAGAAAAAAAACGGAAAAAAAAAAAAAAAAAATTTGGATTTTTTCTAAGTACAAAATCGAGAGAGGCTAAAAATCACCTCTTTTACCTTCTCTCGATCGGACACTTAGAAAAAAAAAAAAAAAAAAAAAAAATTTGGATTTTTTCTAAGTACAAAATCGAGAGAGGCTAAAAATCACCTCTTTTTCCTTCTCTCGATCGGACACTTAGAAAAAAAAAAAAAAAAAAATTTGGATTTTTTCTAAGTACAAAATCGAGAGAGGCTAAAAATCACCTCTTTTTCCTTCTCTCGATCAGACACTTAGAAAAAAAACGGGAAAAAAAAAAAAAAAAAATTGGATTTTTTCTAAGTACAAAATCGAGAGAGGCTAAAAATCACCTCTTTTTCCTTCTCTCGATCGGACACTTAGAAAAAAAAAAAAAAAAAAAAAAATTGGATTTTTTCTAAGTACAAAATCGAGAGAGGCTAAAAATCACCTCTTTTTCCTTCTCTCGATCAGACACTTAGAAAAAAAACGGAAAAAAAAAAAAAAAAAATTTGGATTTTTTCTAAGTACAAAATCGAGAGAGGCTAAAAATCACCTCTTTTTCCTTCTCTCGATCAGACACTTAGAAAAAAAACGGAAAAAAAAAAAAAAAAATTTGGATTTTTTCTAAGTACAAAATCGAGAGAGGCTAAAAATCACCTCTTTTTCCTTCTCTCGATCGAACACTTAGAAAAAAAAAAAAAAAAAAAAAAAATTTGGATTTTTTCTAAGTACAAAATCGAGAGAGGCTAAAAATCACCTCTTTTTCCTTCTCTCGATCAGACACTTAGAAAAAAAACGGAAAAAAAAAAAAAAAAATTTGGATTTTTTCTAAGTACAAAATCGAGAGAGGCTAAAAATCACCTATTTTTCCTTCTCTCGATCGGACACTTAGAAAAAAAAAAAAAAAAAAAAAAAAAAAATTTGGATTTTTTCTAAGTACAAAATCGAGGGAGGCTAAAAATCACCTCTTTTTCCTTCTCTCGATCAGACACTTAGAAAAAAAACGGAAAAAAAAAAAAAAAAAAAATTTGGATTTTTTCTAAGTACAAAATCGAGAGAGGCTAAAAATCACCTCTTTTTCCTTCTCTCGATCGGACACTTAGAAAAAAAAAAAAAAAAAAAAAAAAATTGGATTTTTTCTAAGTACAAAATCGAGAGAGGCTAAAAATCACCTCTTTTTCCTTCTCTCGATCAGACACTTAGAAAAAAAACGGAAAAAAAAAAAAAAAATTGGATTTTTTCTTACTACAAAATCGAGAGAGGCTAAAAATCACCTCTTTTTCCTTCTCTCGATCAGACACTTAGAAAAAAAACGGAAAAAAAAAAAAAAAAAAAATTGGATTTTTTCTAAGTACAAAATCGAGAGAGGCTAAAAATCACCTCTTTTTCCTTCTCTCGATCAGACACTTAGAAAAATAACGGAAAAAAAAAAAATTGGATTTTTTCTAAGTACAAAATCGAGAGAGGCTAAAAATCACCTCTTTTTCCTTCTCTCGATCAGACACTTAGAAAAAAAACGGAAAAAAAAAAAATAAAATTTTGATTTTTTCTAACTACAAAATCGAGAGAGGCTAAAAATCACCTCTTTTTCCTTCTCTCGATCAGACACTTAGAAAAAAAACGGAAAAAAAAAAAAAAAAAAAATTGGATTTTTTCTAAGTACAAAATCGAGAGAGGCTAAAAATCACCTCTTTTTCCTTCTCTCGATCAGACACTTAGAAAAAAAAAAAAAAAAAAAAAAATTTGATTTTTTCTAAGTACAAAATCGAGAGAGGCTAAAAATCACCTCTTTTTCCTTCTCTCGATCAGACACTTAGAAAAAAAACGGAAAAAAAAAAAAAAAAAATTGGGATTTTTTCTAAGTACAAAATCGAGAGAGGCTAAAAATCACCTCTTTTTCCTTCTCTCGATCAGACACTTAGAAAAATAACGGAAAAAAAAAAAAAAAAATTTGGATTTTTTCTAAGTACAAAATCGAGAGAGGCTAAAAATCACCTCTTTTTCCTTCTCTCGATCAGACACTTAGAAAAAAAACGGAAAAAAAAAAAAGAAAAAATTGGATTTTTTCTAAGTACAAAATCGAGAGAGGCTAAAAATCACCTCTTTTACCTTCTCTCGATCGGACACTTAGAAAAAAAAAAAAAAAAAAAAAAAAATTTGGATTTTTTCTAAGTACAAAATCGAGAGAGGCTAAAAATCACCTCTTTTTCCTTCTCTCGATCAGACACTTAGAAAAAAAACGGAAAAAAAAAAAAAAAAAATTGGATTTTTTCTAAGTACAAAATCGAGAGAGGCTAAAAATCACCTCTTTTTCCTTCTCTCGATCAGACACTTAGAAAAAAAACGGAAAAAAAAAAAAAAAAAATTGGATTTTTTCTAAGTACAAAATCGAGAGAGGCTAAAAATCACCTCTTTTTCCTTCTTTCGATCGGACACTTAGAAAAAAAACGGAAAAAAAAAAAAAAAATTTGGATTTTTTCTAAGTACAAAATCGAGAGAGGCTAAAAATCACCTCTTTTTCCTTCTCTCGATCAGACACTTAGAAAAAAAAACGGAAAAAAAAAAAAAAAAAATTTGGATTTTTTCTAAGTACAAAATCGAGAGAGGCTAAAAATCACCTCTTTTTCCTTCTCTCGATCGGACACTTAGAAAAAAAAAAAAAAAAAAAAAAAATTTGGATTTTTTCTAAGTACAAAATCGAGAGAGGCTAAAAATCACCTCTTTTTCCTTCTCTCGATCAGACACTTAGAAAAAAAACGGAAAAAAAAAAAAAAAAATTTGGATTTTTTCTAAGTACAAAATCGAGAGAGGCTAAAAATCACCTCTTTTTCCTTCTCTCGATCAGACACTTAGAAAAAAAACGGAAAAAAAAAAAAAAAAATTTGGATTTTTTGTAAGTACAAAATCGAGAGAGGCTAAAAATCACCTCTTTTTCCTTCTCTCGATCGGACACTTAGAAAAAAAAAAAAAAAAAAAAAAAATTTGGATTTTTTCTAAGTACAAAATCGAGAGAGGCTAAAAATCACCTCTTTTTCCTTCTCTCGATCAGACACTTAGAAAAAAAACGGAAAAAAAAAAAAAAAAATTTGGATTTTTTCTAAGTACAAAATCGAGAGAGGCTAAAAATCACCTCTTTTTCCTTCTCTCGATCGGACACTTAGAAAAAAAAAAAAAAAAAAAAATTGGATTTTTTCTAAGTACAAAATCGAGAGAGGCTAAAAATCACCTCTTTTTCCTTCTCTCGATCAGACACTTAGAAAAAAAATGGAAAAAAAAAAAAAAAAAATTTGGATTTTTTCTAACTACAAAATCGAGAGAGGCTAAAAATCACCTCTTTTTCCTTCTCTCGATCAGACACTTAGAAAAAAAACGGAAAAAAAAAAAAAAAAAATTTGGATTTTTTCTAAGTACAAAATCGAGAGAGGCTAAAAATCACCTCTTTTTCCTTCTCTCGATCAGACACTTAGAAAAATAACGGAAAAAAAAAAAAAAAAATTTGGATTTTTTCTAAGTACAAAATCGAGAGAGGCTAAAAATCACCTCTTTTTCCTTCTCTCGATCAGACACTTAGAAAAAAAACGGAAAAAAAAAAAAAAAAAATTTGGATTTTTTCTAAGTACAAAATCGAGAGAGGCTAAAAATCACCTCTTTTACCTTCTCTCGATCGGACACTTAGAAAAAAAAAAAAAAAAAAAAAAAAATTTGGATTTTTTCTAAGTACAAAATCGAGAGAGGCTAAAAATCACCTCTTTTTCCTTCTCTCGATCAGACACTTAGAAAAAAAACGGAAAAAAAAAAAAAAAAATTTGGATTTTTTCTAAGTACAAAATCGAGAGAGGCTAAAAATCACCTCTTTTTCCTTCTCTCGATCAGACACTTAGAAAAAAAACGGAAAAAAAAAAAAAAAAAATTGGATTTTTTCTAAGTACAAAATCGAGAGAGGCTAAAAATCACCTCTTTTTCCTTCTCTCGATCGGACACTTAGAAAAAAAAAAAAAAAAAAAAAAAAAAATTTGGATTTTTTCTAAGTACAAAATCGAGAGAGGCTAAAAATCACCTCTTTTTCCTTCTCTCGATCAGACACTTAGAAAAAAAACGGAAAAAAAAAAAAAAAAATTTGGATTTTTTCTAAGTACAAAATCGAGAGAGGCTAAAAATCACCTCTTTTTCCTTCTCTCGATCAGACACTTAGAAAAAAAACGGAAAAAAAAAAAAAAAAATTTGGATTTTTTCTAAGTACAAAATCGAGAGAGGCTAAAAATCACCTCTTTTTCCTTCTCTCGATCGGACACTTAGAAAAAAAAAAAAAAAAAAAAAAAAATTTGGATTTTTTCTAAGTACAAAATCGAGAGAGGCTAAAAATCACCTCTTTTTCCTTCTCTCGATCAGACACTTAGAAAAAAAACCAAAAAAAAAAAAAAAAAATTTGGATTTTTTCTAAGTACAAAATCGAGAGAGGCTAAAAATCACCTCTTTTTCCTTCTCTCGATCAGACACTTAGAAAAAAAACGGAAAAAAAAAAAAAAAAAATTTGGATTTTTTCTAAGTACAAAATCGAGAGAGGCTAAAAATCACCTCTTTTTCCTTCTCTCGATCAGACACTTAGAAAAAAAACGGAAAAAAAAAAAAAAAAAATTTGGATTTTTTCTAAGTACAAAATCGAGAGAGGCTAAAAATCACCTCTTTTTCCTTCTCTCGATCAGACACTTAGAAAAAAAACGGAAAAAAAAAAAAAAAAATTTGGATTTTTTCTAAGTACAAAATCGAGAGAGGCTAAAAATCACCTCTTTTTCCTTCTCTCGATCGGACACTTAGAAAAAAAAAAAAAAAAAAAAAAAAATTTGGATTTTTTCTAAGTACAAAATCGAGAGAGGCTAAAAATCACCTCTTTTTCCTTCTCTCGATCAGACACTTAGAAAAAAAACGGAAAAAAAAAAAAAAAAAATTTGGATTTTTTCTAACTACAAAATCGAGAGAGGCTAAAAATCACCTCTTTTTCCTTCTCTCGATCGGACACTTAGAAAAAAAAAAAAAAAAAAAAAAAATTGGATTTTTTTTAAGTACAAAATCGAGAGAGGCTAAAAATCACCTCTTTTTCCTTCTCTCGATCAGACACTTAGAAAAAAAACGGGGAAAAAAAAAAAAAAAATTTGAATTTTTTCTCAGTACAAAATCGAGAGAGGCTAAAAATCACCTCTTTTTCCTTCTCTCGATCAGACACTTAGAAAAAAAACGGAAAAGAAAAAAAAAAAATTTGGATTTTTTCTAACTACAAAATCGAGAGAGGCTAAAAATCACCTCTTTTTCCTTCTCTCGATCAGACACTTAGAAAAAAAACGGAAAAAAAAAAAAAAAAAAATTTGGATTTTTTCTAAGTACAAAATCGAGAGAGGCTAAAAATCACCTCTTTTTCCTTCTCTCGATCAGACACTTAGAAAAAAAACGGAAAAAAAAAAAAAAAAATTGGGATTTTTTCTAAGTACAAAATCGAGAGAGGCTAAAAATCACCTCTTTTTCCTTCTCTCGATCAGACACTTAGAAAAAAAACGGAAAAAAAAAAAAAAAAATTTGGATTTTTTCTAAGTACAAAATCGAGAGAGGCTAAAAATCACCTCTTTTTCCTTCTCTCGATCGGACACTTAGAAAAAAAAAAAAATAAAAAATAAAAAATTTTGATTTTTTCTAAGTACAAAATCGAGAGAGGCTAAAAATCACCTCTTTTTCCTTCTCTCGATCAGACACTTAGAAAAAAAACGGAAAAAAAAAAATAAAAATTTGGATTTTTTGTAAGTACAAAATCGAGAGAGGCTAAAAATCACCTCTTTTTCCTTCTCTCGATCGGACACTTAGAAAAAAAAAAAAAAAAAAAAAAAAAAATTTGGATTTTTTCTAAGTACAAAATCGAGAGAGGCTAAAAATCACCTCTTTTTCCTTCTCTCGATCAGACACTTAGAAAAAAAACGGAAAAAAAAAAAAAAAAATTTGGATTTTTTGTAAGTACAAAATCGAGAGAGGCTAAAAATCACCTCTTTTTCCTTCTCTCGATCGGACACTTAGAAAAAAAAAAAAAAAAAAAAAAAAAATTTGGATTTTTTCTAAGTACAAAATCGAGAGAGGCTAAAAATCACCTCTTTTTCCTTCTCTCGATCAGACACTTAGAAAAAAAACGGAAAAAAAAAAAAAAAAAATTTGGATTTTTTCTAAGTACAAAATCGAGAGAGGCTAAAAATCACCTCTTTTTCCTTCTCTCGATTGGACACTTAGAAAAAAAAAAAAAAAAAAAAAAAAATTGGATTTTTTCTAAGTACAAAATCGAGAGAGGCTAAAAATCACCTCTTTTTCCTTCTCTCGATCAGACACTTAGAAAAAAAATGGAAAAAAAAAAAAAAAAATTTGGATTTTTTCTAACTACAAAATCGAGAGAGGCTAAAAATCACCTCTTTTTCCTTCTCTCGATCAGACACTTAGAAAAAAAACGGAAAAAAAAAAAAATAATAATTTGGATTTTTTCTAAGTACAAAATCGAGAGAGGCTAAAAATCACCTATTTTTCCTTCTCTCGATCAGACACTTAGAAAAAAAACGGAAAAAAAAAAAAAAAAATTTGGATTTTTTGTAAGTACAAAATCGAGAGAGGCTAAAAATCACCTCTTTTTCCTTCTCTCGATCGGACACTTAGAAAAAAAAAAAAAAAAAAAAAAAAAATTTGGATTTTTTCTAAGTACAAAATCGAGAGAGGCTAAAAATCACCTCTTTTTCCTTCTCTCGATCAGACACTTAGAAAAAAAACGGAAAAAAAAAAATAAAAATTTGGATTTTTTCTAAGTACAAAATCG
The DNA here is from genome assembly GCF_033978785.1 of Entelurus aequoreus. NCBI lineage: Eukaryota > Metazoa > Chordata > Actinopteri > Syngnathiformes > Syngnathidae > Entelurus > Entelurus aequoreus. The sequence continues at coordinate 26,301 of NW_026908106.1, read as the reverse complement.
AGAGAGGCTAAAAATCACCTCTTTTTCCTTCTCTCGATCGGACACTTAGAAAAAAAAAAAAAAAAAAAAAAAATTGGATTTTTTCTAAGTACAAAATCGAGAGAGGCTAAAAATCACCTCTTTTTCCTTCTCTCGATCAGACACTTAGAAAAAAAATGGAAAAAAAAAAAAAAAAATTTGGATTTTTTCTAACTACAAAATCGAGAGAGGCTAAAAATCACCTCTTTTTCCTTCTCTCGATCAGACACTTAGAAAAAAAACGGAAAAAAAAAAAAAAAAAAAATTGGATTTTTTCTAAGTACAAAATCGAGAGAGGCTAAAAATCACCTCTTTTTCCTTCTCTCGATCAGACACTTAGAAAAATAACGGAAAAAAAAAAAAAAAAATTGGATTTTTTCTAAGTACAAAATCGAGAGAGGCTAAAAATCACCTCTTTTTCCTTCTCTCGATCAGACACTCAGAAAAAAAACGGAAAAAAAAAAAAAAAAAATTTGGATTTTTTCTAAGTACAAAATCGAGAGAGGCTAAAAATCACCTCTTTTACCTTCTCTCGATCGGACACTTAGAAAAAAAAAAAAAAAAAAAAAAAATTTGGATTTTTTCTAAGTACAAAATCGAGAGAGGCTAAAAATCACCTCTTTTTCCTTCTCTCGATCAGACACTTAGAAAAAAAACGGAAAAAAAAAAAAAAAAAATTTGGATTTTTTCTAAGTACAAAATCGAGAGAGGCTAAAAATCACCTCTTTTTCCTTCTCTCGATCAGACACTTAGAAAAAAAACGGAAAAAAAAAAAAAAAAATTTGGATTTTTTCTAAGTACAAAATCGAGAGAGGCTAAAAATCACCTCTTTTTCCTTCTCTCGATCAGACACTTAGAAAAAAAACGGAAAAAAAAAAAAAAAAAATTTGGATTTTTTCTAAGTACAAAATCGAGAGAGGCTAAAAATCACCTCTTTTTCCTTCTCTCGATCAGACACTTAGAAAAAAAACGGAAAAAAAAAATAAAAAATTTGGATTTTTTCTAAGTACAAAATCGAGAGAGGCTAAAAATCACCTCTTTTTCCTTCTCTCGATCGGACACTTAGAAAAAAAAAAAAAAAAAAAAAAAAAAAATTTGGATTTTTTCTAAGTACAAAATCGAGAGAGGCTAAAAATCACCTCTTTTTCCTTCTCTCGATCAGACACTTAGAAAAAAAACGGAAAAAAAAAAAAAAAAAATTGGATTTTTTCTAAGTACAAAATCGAGAGAGGCTAAAAATCACCTCTTTTTCCTTCTCTCGATCGGACACTTAGAAAAAAAAAATAAAAAATAAAAAATTGGATTTTTTCTAAGTACAAAATCGAGAGAGGCTAAAAATCACCTCTTTTTCCTTCTCTCGATCAGACACTTAGAAAAAAAACGGAAAAAAAAAAAAAAAAATTTGGATTTTTTCTAAGTACAAAATCGAGAGAGGCTAAAAATCACCTCTTTTTCCTTCTCTCGATCAGACACTTAGAAAAAAAACGGAAAAAAAAAAAAAAAAAAATTTGGATTTTTTCTAAGTACAAAATCGAGAGAGGCTAAAAATCACCTCTTTTTCCTTCTCTCGATCAGACACTTAGAAAAAAAACGGAAAAAAAAAAAAAAAAAATTTGGATTTTTTCTAAGTACAAAATCGAGAGAGGCTAAAAATCACCTCTTTTTCCTTCTCTCGATCGGACACTTAGAAAAAAAAAAAAAAAAAAAAAAAATTGGATTTTTTCTAAGTACAAAATCGAGAGAGGCTAAAAATCACCTCTTTTTCCTTCTCTCGATCAGACACTTAGAAAAAAAATGGAAAAAAAAAAAAAAAAATTTGGATTTTTTCTAACTACAAAATCGAGAGAGGCTAAAAATCACCTCTTTTTCCTTCTCTCGATCAGACACTTAGAAAAAAAACGGAAAAAAAAAAAAAAAAAAATTGGATTTTTTCTAAGTACAAAATCGAGAGAGGCTAAAAATCACCTCTTTTTCCTTCTCTCGATCAGACACTTAGAAAAATAACGGAAAAAAAAACAAAAAAAATTTGGATTTTTTCTAAGTACAAAATCGAGAGAGGCTAAAAATCACCTCTTTTTCCTTCTCTCGATCAGACACTTAGAAAAAAAACGGAAAAAAAAAAAAAAAAAATTTGGATTTTTTCTAAGTACAAAATCGAGAGAGGCTAAAAATCACCTCTTTTACCTTCTCTCGATCGGACACTTAGAAAAAAAAAAAAAAAAAAAAAATTTGGATTATTTCTAAGTACAAAATCGAGAGAGGCTAAAAATCACCTCTTTTTCCTTCTCTCGATCAGACACTTAGAAAAAAAACGGAAAAAAAAAAAAAATAATTTGGATTTTTTCTAAGTACAAAATCGAGAGAGGCTAAAAATCACCTCTTTTTCCTTCTCTCGATCAGACACTTAGAAAAAAAAACGGAAAAAAAAAAAAAAAAATTTGGATTTTTTCTAAGTACAAAATCGAGAGAGGCTAAAAATCACCTCTTTTTCCTTCTCTCGATCAGACACTTAGAAAAAAAACGGAAAAAAAAAAAAAAAAAATTTGGATTTTTTCTAAGTACAAAATCGAGAGAGGCTAAAAATCACCTCTTTTTCCTTCTCTCGATCAGACACTTAGAAAAAAAACGGAAAAAAAAAAAAAAAAAATTTGGATTTTTTCTAAGTACAAAATCGAGAGAGGCTAAAAATCACCTCTTTTTCCTTCTCTCGATCGGACACTTAGAAAAAAAAAAAAAAAAAAAAAAAATGGATTTCTTCTAAGTACAAAATCGAGAGAGGCTAAAAATCACCTCTTTTTCCTTCTCTCGATCAGACACTTAGAAAAAAAATGGGAAAAAAAAAAAAAAAATTGGGATTTTTTCTAACTACAAAATCGAGAGAGGCTAAAAATCACCTCTTTTTCCTTCTCTCGATCAGACACTTAGAAAAAAAACGGAAAAAAAAAAAAAAAAAAATTGGATTTTTTCTAAGTACAAAATCGAGAGAGGCTAAAAATCACCTCTTTTTCCTTCTCTCGATCAGACACTTAGAAAAATAACGGAAAAAAAAAAAAAAAAATTTGGATTTTTTCTAAGTACAAAATCGAGAGAGGCTAAAAATCACCTCTTTTTCCTTCTCTCGATCAGACACTTAGAAAAAAAACGGAAAAAAAAAAAAAAAAAATTTGGATTTTTTCTAAGTACAAAATCGAGAGAGGCTAAAAATCACCTCTTTTACCTTCTCTCGATCGGACACTTAGAAAAAAAAAAAAAAAAAAAAAAAATTTGGATTTTTTCTAAGTACAAAATCGAGAGAGGCTAAAAATCACCTCTTTTTCCTTCTCTCGATCAGACACTTAGAAAAAAAACGGAAAAAAAAAAAAAAAAATTTGGATTTTTTCTAAGTACAAAATCGAGAGAGGCTAAAAATCACCTCTTTTTCCTTCTCTCGATCAGACACTTAGAAAAAAAACGGAAAAAAAAAAAAAAAAATTTGGATTTTTTCTAAGTACAAAATCGAGAGAGGCTAAAAATCACCTCTTTTTCCTTCTCTCGATCAGACACTTAGAAAAAAAACGGAAAAAAAAAAAAAAAAAATTTGGATTTTTTCTAAGTACAAAATCGAGAGAGGCTAAAAATCACCTCTTTTTCCTTCTCTCGATCAGACACTTAGAAAAAAAACGGAAAAAAAAAATAAAAAATTTGGATTTTTTCTAAGTACAAAATCGAGAGAGGCTAAAAATCACCTCTTTTTCCTTCTCTCGATCGGACACTTAGAAAAAAAAAAAAAAAAAAAAAAAATTGGATTTTTTCTAAGTACAAAATCGAGAGAGGCTAAAAATCACCTCTTTTTCCTTCTCTCGATCAGACACTTAGAAAAAAAACGGAAAAAAAAAAAAAAAAAATTTGGATTTTTTCTAAGTACAAAATCGAGAGAGGCTAAAAATCACCTCTTTTTCCTTCTCTCGATCAGACACTTAGAAAAAAAACGGAAAAAAAAAAAAAAAAAATTTGGATTTTTTCTAAGTACAAAATCGAGAGAGGCTAAAAATCACCTCTTTTTCCTTCTCTCGATCAGACACTTAGAAAAAAAACGGAAAAAAAAAAAAAAAAATTTGGATTTTTTCTAACTACAAAATCGAGAGAGGCTAAAAATCACCTCTTTTTCCTTCTCTCGATCAGACACTTAGAAAAAAAACGGAAAAAAAAAAAAAAAAAATTTGGATTTTTTCTAAGTACAAAATCGAGAGAGGCTAAAAATCACCTCTTTTTCCTTCTCTCGATCAGACACTTAGAAAAAAAACGGAAAAAAAAAAATAAAAAATTTGGATTTTTTCTAAGTACAAAATCGAGAGAGGCTAAAAATCACCTATTTTTCCTTCTCTCGATCGGACACTTAGAAAAAAAAAAAAGAAAAAAAAATTTGGATTTTTTCTAAGTACAAAATCGAGAGAGGCTAAAAATCACCTCTTTTTCCTTCTCTCGATCAGACACTTAGAAAAAAAACGGAAAAAAAAAAAAAAATTTGGATTTTTTGTAAGTACAAAATCGAGAGAGGCTAAAAATCACCTCTTTTTCCTTCTCTCGATCGGACACTTAGAAAAAAAAAAAAAAAAAAAAAAAAAAATTTGGATTTTTTCTAAGTACAAAATTGAGAGAGGCTAAAAATCACCTCTTTTTCCTTCTCTCGATCAGACACTTAGAAAAAAAATGGAAAAAAAAAAAAAAAAAATTTGGATTTTTTCTAACTACAAAATCGAGAGAGGCTAAAAATCACCTCTTTTTCCTTCTCTCGATCAGACACTAAGAAAAAAAACGGAAAAAAAAAAAATAAAAAATTTGGATTTTTTCTAAGTACAAAATCGAGAGAGGCTAAAAATCACCTCTTTTTCCTTCTCTCGATCAGACACTTAGAAAAATAACGGAAAAAAAAAAAATAAAATTTGGATTTTTTCTAAGTACAAAATCGAGAGAGGCTAAAAATCACCTCTTTTTCCTTCTCTCGATCAGACACTTAGAAAAAAAACGGAAAAAAAAAAAAAAAAAATTTGGATTTTTTCTAAGTACAAAATCGAGAGAGGCTAAAAATCACCTCTTTTACCTTCTCTCGATCGGACACTTAGAAAAAAAAAAAAAAAAAAAAAAAATTTGGATTTTTTCTAAGTACAAAATCGAGAGAGGCTAAAAATCACCTCTTTTTCCTTCTCTCGATCAGACACTTAGAAAAAAAACGGAAAAAAAAAAAAAAAAAATTTGGATTTTTTCTAAGTACAAAATCGAGAGAGGCTAAAAATCACCTCTTTTTCCTTCTCTCGATCAGACACTTAGAAAAAAAACGGAAAAAAAAAAAAAAAAATTTGGATTTTTTCTAAGTACAAAATCGAGAGAGGCTAAAAATCACCTCTTTTTCCTTCTCTCGATCGGACACTTAGAAAAAAAAAAAAAAAAAAAAAAAAAAATTTGGATTTTTTCTAAGTACAAAATCGAGAGAGGCTAAAACTCACCTCTTTTTCCTTCTCTCGATCAGACACTTAGAAAAAAAACGGAAAAAAAAAAATAAAAAATTTGGATTTTTTCTAAGTACAAAATCGAGAGAGGCTAAAAATCACCTCTTTTTCCTTCTCTCGATTGGACACTTAGAAAAAAAAAAAAAAAAAAAAAAAAATTGGATTTTTTCTAAGTACAAAATCGAGAGAGGCTAAAAATCACCTCTTTTTCCTTCTCTCGATCAGACACTTAAAAAAAAAACGGAAAAAAAAAAAAAAAAAATTGGATTTTTTCTAAGTACAAAATCGAGAGAGGCTAAAAATCACCTCTTTTTCCTTCTCTCGATCAGACACTTAGAAAAAAAACGGAAAAAAAAAAAAAAAAAATTGGATTTTTTCTAAGTACAAAATCGAGGGAGGCTAAAAATCACCTCTTTTTCCTTCTCTCGATCGGACACTTAGAAAAAAAAAAAAAAAAAAAAAAAAAAAATTTGGATTTTTTCTAAGTACAAAATCGAGAGAGGCTAAAAATCACCTCTTTTTCCTTCTCTCGATCAGACACTTAGAAAAAAAACGGAAAAAAAAAAAAAAAAAAATTTGGATTTTTTCTAAGTACAAAATCGAGAGAGGCTAAAAATCACCTCTTTTTCCTTCTCTCGATCGGACACTTAGAAAAAAAAAAAAGAAAAAAAAAAAATTGGATTTTTTCTAAGTACAAAATCGAGAGAGGCTAAAAATCACCTCTTTTTCCTTCTCTCGATCAGACACTTAGAAAAAAAACGGAAAAAAAAAAAAAAAAAATTTGGATTTTTTCTAACTACAAAATCGAGAGAGGCTAAAAATCACCTCTTTTTCCTTCTCTCGATCAGACACTTAGAAAAAAAACGGAAAAAAAAAAAAAAAAAATTTGGATTTTTTCTAAGTACAAAATCGAGAGAGGCTAAAAATCACCTCTTTTTCCTTCTCTCGATCAGACACTTAGAAAAAAAACGGAAAAAAAAAAAAAAAAATTTGGATTTTTTCTAAGTACAAAATCGAGAGAGGCTAAAAATCACCTCTTTTTCCTTCTCTCGATCGGACACTTAGAAAAAAAAAAAAAAAAAAAAAAAATTTGGATTTTTTCTAAGTACAAAATCGAGAGAGGCTAAAAATCACCTCTTTTTCCTTCTCTCGATCAGACACTTAGAAAAAAAACGGAAAAAAAAAAAAAAAAATTTGGATTTTTTCTAAGTACAAAATCGAGAGAGGCTAAAAATCACCTCTTTTACCTTCTCTCGATCGGACACTTAGAAAAAAAAAAAAAAAAAAAAAATTTGGATTTTTTCTAAGTACAAAATCGAGAGAGGCTAAAAATCACCTCTTTTTCCTTCTCTCGATCAGACACTTAGAAAAAAAACGGAAAAAAAAAAAAAAAAAATTTGGATTTTTTCTAAGTACAAAATCGAGAGAGGCTAAAAATCACCTCTTTTTCCTTCTCTCGATCAGACACTTAAAAAAAAAACGGAAAAAAAAAAAAAAAAATTTGGATTTTTTCTAAGTACAAAATCGAGAGAGGCTAAAAATCACCTCTTTTTCCTTCTCTCGATCAGACACTTAGAAAAAAAACGGAAAAAAAAAAAAAAAAATTTGGATTTTTTCTAAGTACAAAATCGAGGGAGGCTAAAAATCACCTCTTTTTCCTTCTCTCGATCGGACACTTAGAAAAAAAAAAAAAAAAAAAAAAAAAAATTTGGATTTTTTCTAAGTACAAAATCGAGAGAGGCTAAAAATCACCTCTTTTTCCTTCTCTCGATCAGACACTTAGAAAAAAAACGGAAAAAAAAAAAAAAAATTTGGATTTTTTCTAAGTACAAAATCGAGAGAGGCTAAAAATCACCTCTTTTTCCTTCTCTCGATCGGACACTTAGAAAAAAAACGGAAAAAAAAAAAAAAAAAATTTGGATTTTTTCTAAGTACAAAATCGAGAGAGGCTAAAAATCACCTCTTTTTCCTTCTCTCGATCAGACACTTAGAAAAAAAACGGAAAAAAAAAAAAAAAAATTTGGATTTTTTCTAAGTACAAAATCGAGAGAGGCTAAAAATCACCTCTTTTTCCTTCTCTCGATCAGACACTTAGAAAAAAAACAGAAAAAAAAAAAAAAAATTTGGATTTTTTCTAAGTACAAAATCGAGAGAGGCTAAAAATCACCTCTTTTTCCTTCTCTCGATCAGACACTTAGAAAAAAAACGGAAAAAAAAAAATAAAAAATTTGGATTTTTTCTAAGTACAAAATCGAGAGAGGCTAAAAATCACCTCTTTTTCCTTCTCTCGATCGGACACTTAGAAAAAAAAAAAAGAAAAAAAAAAAATTTGGATTTTTTCTAAGTACAAAATCGAGAGAGGCTAAAAATCACCTCTTTTTCCTTCTCTCGATCAGACACTTAGAAAAATAACGGAAAAAAAAAAAATAAAATTTGGATTTTTTCTAAGTACAAAATCGAGAGAGGCTAAAAATCACCTCTTTTTCCTTCTCTCGATCAGACACTTAGAAAAAAAACGGAAAAAAAAAAAAAAAAAATTTGGATTTTTTCTAAGTACAAAATCGAGAGAGGCTAAAAATCACCTCTTTTACCTTCTCTCGATCGGACACTTAGAAAAAAAAAAAAAAAAAAAAAAATTTGGATTTTTTCTAAGTACAAAATCGAGAGAGGCTAAAAATCACCTCTTTTTCCTTCTCTCGATCAGACACTTAGAAAAAAAACGGAAAAAAAAAAAAAAAAAAATTGGATTTTTTCTAAGTACAAAATCGAGAGAGGCTAAAAATCACCTCTTTTTCCTTCTCTCGATCAGACACTTAGAAAAAAAACCAAAAAAAAAAAAAAAAAAATTTGGATTTTTTCTAAGTACAAAATCGAGAGAGGCTAAAAATCACCTCTTTTTCCTTCTCTCGATCAGACACTTAGAAAAAAAACGGAAAAAAAAAAAAAAAAAATTTGGATTTTTTCTAAGTACAAAATCGAGAGAGGCTAAAAATCACCTCTTTTTCCTTCTCTCGATCGGACACTTAGAAAAAAAAAAAATAAATAAATAAAATTTGGATTTTTTCTAAGTACAAAATCGAGAGAGGCTAAAAATCACCTCTTTTTCCTTCTCTCGATCAGACACTTAGAAAAAAAACGGAAAAAAAAAAAAAAAAAATTTGGATTTTTTCTAAGTACAAAATCGAGAGAGGCTAAAAATCACCTCTTTTTCCTTCTCTCGATCAGACACTTAGAAAAAAAACGGAAAAAAAAAAAAAAAATTTGGATTTTTTCTAAGTACAAAATCGAGAGAGGCTAAAAATCACCTCTTTTTCCTTCTCTCGATCGGATACTTAGAAAAAAAAAAAAAAAAAAAAAAAAATTGGATTTTTTGTAAGTACAAAATCGAGAGAGGCTAAAAATCACCTCTTTTTCCTTCTCTCGATCGGACACTTAGAAAAAAAAAAAAAAAAAAAAAAAAAAAATTTTGATTTTTTCTAAGTACAAAATCGAGAGAGGCTAAAAATCACCTCTTTTTCCTTCTCTCGATCAGACACTTAGAAAAAAAACGGAAAAAAAAAAAAAAAAAAAATTTGGATTTTTTCTAAGTACAAAATCGAGAGAGGCTAAAAATCACCTCTTTTTCCTTCTCTCGATCGGACACTTAGAAAAAAAAAAAAAAAAAAAAAAAATTGGATTTTTTCTAAGTACAAAATCGAGAGAGGCTAAAAATCACCTCTTTTTCCTTCTCTCGATCAGACACTTAGAAAAAAAACGGAAAAAAAAAAAAAAAAATTTGGATTTTTTCTAACTACAAAATCGAGAGAGGCTAAAAATCACCTCTTTTTCCTTCTCTCGATCAGACACTTAGAAAAAAAACGGAAAAAAAAAAAAAAAAAAAATTGGATTTTTTCTAAGTACAAAATCGAGAGAGGCTAAAAATCACCTCTTTTTCCTTCTCTCGATCAGACACTTAGAAAAATAACGGAAAAAAAAAAAAAAATTGGATTTTTTCTAAGTACAAAATCGAGAGAGGCTAAAAATCACCTCTTTTTCCTTCTCTCGATCAGACACTTAGAAAAAAAACGGAAAAAAAAAAAAATAAATTTGGATTTTTTCTAAGTACAAAATCGAGAGAGGCTAAAAATCACCTCTTTTACCTTCTCTCGATCGGACACTTAGAAAAAAAAAAAAAAAAAAAAAAATTTGGATTTTTTCTAAGTACAAAATCGAGAGAGGCTAAAAATCACCTCTTTTTCCTTCTCTCGATCAGACACTTAGAAAAAAAACGGAAAAAAAAAAAAAAAAATTTGGATTTTTTTCTAAGTACAAAATCGAGAGAGGCTAAAAATCACCTCTTTTTCCTTCTCTCGATCAGACACTTAGAAAAAAAACGGAAAAAAAAAAAAAAAATTTGGATTTTTTCTAAGTACAAAATCGAGAGAGGCTAAAAATCACCTCTTTTTCCTTCTCTCGATCGGACACTTAGAAAAAAAAAAATAAATAAAATAAAAAAATTTGGATTTTTTCTAAGTACAAAATCGAGAGAGGCTAAAAATCACCTCTTTTTCCTTCTCTCGATCAGACACTTAGAAAAAAAACGGAAAAAAAAAAAAATATATTTGGATTTTTTGTAAGTACAAAATCGAGAGAGGCTAAAAATCACCTCTTTTTCCTTCTCTCGATCGGACACTTAGAAAAAAAAAAAAAAAAAAAAAAAAAATTTTGATTTTTTCTAAGTACAAAATCGAGAGAGGCTAAAAATCACCTCTTTTTCCTTCTCTCGATCAGACACTTAGAAAAAAAACGGAAAAAAAAAAAAAAAAATTTGGATTTTTTGTAAGTACAAAATCGAGAGAGGCTAAAAATCACCTCTTTTTCCTTCTCTCGATCGGACACTTAGAAAAAAAAAAAAAAAAAAAAAAAAAAATTTGGATTTTTTCTAAGTACAAAATCGAGAGAGGCTAAAAATCACCTCTTTTTCCTTCTCTCGATCAGACACTTAGAAAAAAAACGGAAAAAAAAAAAAAAAAAATTGGATTTTTTGTAAGTACAAAATCGAGAGAGGCTAAAAATCACCTCTTTTTCCTTCTCTCGATCGGACACTTAGAAAAAAAAAAAAAAAAAAAAAAAATTTGGATTTTTTCTAAGTACAAAATCGAGAGAGGCTAAAAATCACCTCTTTTTCCTTCTCTCGATCAGACACTTAGAAAAAAAATGGAAAAAAAAAAAAAAAAAATTTGGATTTTTTCTAACTACAAAATCGAGAGAGGCTAAAAATCACCTCTTTTTCCTTCTCTCGATCAGACACTTAGAAAAAAAACGGAAAAAAAAAAAAAAAAAAAATTGGATTTTTTCTAAGTACAAAATCGAGAGAGGCTAAAAATCACCTCTTTTTCCTTCTCTCGATCAGACACTTAGAAAAATAACGGAAAAAAAAAAAAAAAAATTTGGATTTTTTCTAAGTACAAAATCGAGAGAGGCTAAAAATCACCTCTTTTTCCTTCTCTCGATCAGACACTTAGAAAAAAAACGGAAAAAAAAAAAAAAAAAATTTGGATTTTTTCTAAGTACAAAATCGAGAGAGGCTAAAAATCACCTCTTTTACCTTCTCTCGATCGGACACTTAGAAAAAAAAAAAAAAAAAAAAAAAATTTGGATTTTTTCTAAGTACAAAATCGAGAGAGGCTAAAAATCACCTCTTTTTCCTTCTCTCGATCAGACACTTAGAAAAAAAACGGAAAAAAAAAAAAAAAAATTTGGATTTTTTCTAAGTACAAAATCGAGAGAGGCTAAAAATCACCTCTTTTTCCTTCTCTCGATCAGACACTTAGAAAAAAAACGGAAAAAAAAAAAAAAAAATTTGGATTTTTTCTAAGTACAAAATCGAGAGAGGCTAAAAATCACCTCTTTTTCCTTCTCTCGATCGGACACTTAGAAAAAAAAAAAAAAAAAAAAAAAAAAATTTGGATTTTTTCTAAGTACAAAATCGAGAGAGGCTAAAAATCACCTCTTTTTCCTTCTCTCGATCAGACACTTAGAAAAAAAACGGAAAAAAAAAAAAAAAAAATTTGGATTTTTTCTAAGTACAAAATCGAGAGAGGCTAAAAATCACCTCTTTTTCCTTCTCTCGATCAGACACTTAGAAAAAAAACGGAAAAAAAAAAAAAAAAATTTGGATTTTTTCTAAGTACAAAATCGAGAGAGGCTAAAAATCACCTCTTTTTCCTTCTCTCGATCGGACACTTAGAAAAAAAAAAAAAAAAAAAAAAAAATTTGGATTTTTTCTAAGTACAAAATCGAGAGAGGCTAAAAATCACCTCTTTTTCCTTCTCTCGATCAGACACTTAGAAAAAAAACCAAAAAAAAAAAAAAAAAAATTTGGATTTTTTCTAAGTACAAAATCGAGAGAGGCTAAAAATCACCTCTTTTTCCTTCTCTCGATCAGACACTTAGAAAAAAAACGGAAAAAAAAAAAAAAAAAATTTGGATTTTTTCTAAGTACAAAATCGAGAGAGGCTAAAAATCACCTCTTTTTCCTTCTCTCGATCGGACACTTAGAAAAAAATAAAAAAAATAAATAAAATTTGGATTTTTTCTAAGTACAAAATCGAGAGAGGCTAAAAATCACCTCTTTTTCCTTCTCTCGATCAGACACTTAGAAAAAAAACGGAAAAAAAAAAAAAAAAAATTTGGATTTTTTCTAAGTACAAAATCGAGAGAGGCTAAAAATCACCTCTTTTTCCTTCTCTCGATCAGACACTTAGAAAAAAAACGGAAAAAAAAAAAAAAAAAAATTGGATTTTTTCCAAGTACAAAATCGAGAGAGGCTAAAAATCACCTCTTTTTCCTTCTCTCGATCGGACACTTAGAAAAAAAAAAAAAAAAAAAAAAAAAAATTGGATTTTTTCTAAGTACAAAATCGAGAGAGGCTAAAAATCACCTCTTTTTCCTTCTCTCGATCAGACACTTAGAAAAAAAACGGAAAAAAAAAAAAAAAAAATTTGGAATTTTTTCTAACTACAAAATCGAGAGAGGCTAAAAATCACCTCTTTTTCCTTCTCTCGATCGGACACTTAGAAAAAAAAAAAAAAAAAAAAAAAATTGGATTTTTTCTAAGTACAAAATCGAGAGAGGCTAAAAATCACCTCTTTTTCCTTCTCTCGATCAGACACTTAGAAAAAAAACGGGGAAAAAAAAAAAAAAAAATTGGATTTTTTCTCAGTACAAAATCGAGAGAGGCTAAAAATCACCTCTTTTTCCTTCTCTCGATCAGACACTTAGAAAAAAAACGGAAAAAAAAAAAAAAAAATTTGGATTTTTTCTAAGTACAAAATCGAGAGAGGCTAAAAATCACCTCTTTTTCCTTCTCTCGATCAGACACTTAGAAAAAAAACGGAAAAAAAAAAAAAAAAATTTGGATTTTTTCTAAGTACAAAATCGAGAGAGGCTAAAAATCACCTCTTTTTCCTTCTCTCGATCGGACACTTAGAAAAAAAAAAAAAAAAAAAAAAAAAAAATTTTGATTTTTTCTAAGTACAAAATCGAGAGAGGCTAAAAATCACCTCTTTTTCCTTCTCTCGATCAGACACTTAGAAAAAAAACGGAAAAAAAAAAAAAAAAAAATTTGGATTTTTTCTAAGTACAAAATCGAGAGAGGCTAAAAATCACCTCTTTTTCCTTCTCTCGATCGGACACTTAGAAAAAAAAAAAAAAAAAAAAAAAATTGGATTTTTTCTAAGTACAAAATCGAGAGAGGCTAAAAATCACCTCTTTTTCCTTCTCTCGATCAGACACTTAGAAAAAAAACGGAAAAAAAAAAAAAAAAATTTGGATTTTTTCTAACTACAAAATCGAGAGAGGCTAAAAATCACCTCTTTTTCCTTCTCTCGATCAGACACTTAGAAAAAAAACGGAAAAAAAAAAAAAAAAAAATTGGATTTTTTCTAAGTACAAAATCGAGAGAGGCTAAAAATCACCTCTTTTTCCTTCTCTCGATCAGACACTTAGAAAAATAACGGAAAAAAAAAAAAAAAAATTGGATTTTTTCTAAGTACAAAATCGAGAGAGGCTAAAAATCACCTCTTTTTCCTTCTCTCGATCAGACACTTAGAAAAAAAACGGAAAAAAAAAAAAATAAATTTGGATTTTTTCTAAGTACAAAATCGAGAGAGGCTAAAAATCACCTCTTTTACCTTCTCTCGATCGGACACTTAGAAAAAAAAAAAAAAAAAAAAAAAATTTGGATTTTTTCTAAGTACAAAATCGAGAGAGGCTAAAAATCACCTCTTTTTCCTTCTCTCGATCAGACACTTAGAAAAAAAACGGAAAAAAAAAAAAAAAAATTTGGATTTTTTTCTAAGTACAAAATCGAGAGAGGCTAAAAATCACCTCTTTTTCCTTCTCTCGATCAGACACTTAGAAAAAAAACGGAAAAAAAAAAAAAAAATTTGGATTTTTTCTAAGTACAAAATCGAGAGAGGCTAAAAATCACCTCTTTTTCCTTCTCTCGATCGGACACTTAGAAAAAAATAAATAAATAAAATAAAAAAATTTGGATTTTTTCTAAGTACAAAATCGAGAGAGGCTAAAAATCACCTCTTTTTCCTTCTCTCGATCAGACACTTAGAAAAAAAACGGAAAAAAAAAAAAATATATTTGGATTTTTTGTAAGTACAAAATCGAGAGAGGCTAAAAATCACCTCTTTTTCCTTCTCTCGATCGGACACTTAGAAAAAAAAAAAAAAAAAAAAAAAAAATTTGGATTTTTTCTAAGTACAAAATCGAGAGAGGCTAAAAATCACCTCTTTTTCCTTCTCTCGATCAGACACTTAGAAAAAAAACGGAAAAAAAAAAAAAAAAATTTGGATTTTTTCTAAGTACAAAATCGAGAGAGGCTAAAAATCACCTCTTTTTCCTTCTCTCGATCGGACACTTAGAAAAAAAAAAAAAAAAAAAAAAAATTGGATTTTTTCTAAGTACAAAATCGAGAGAGGCTAAAAATCACCTCTTTTTCCTTCTCTCGATCAGACACTTAGAAAAAAAACGGAAAAAAAAAAAAAAAAAAATTTGGATTTTTTCTAAGTACAAAATCGAGAGAGGCTAAAAATCACCTCTTTTTCCTTCTCTCGATCAGACACTTAGAAAAATAACGGAAAAAAAAAAAAAAAAATTGGATTTTTTCTAAGTACAAAATCGAGAGAGGCTAAAAATCACCTCTTTTTCCTTCTCTCGATCAGACACTTAGAAAAAAAACGGAAAAAAAAAAAAAAAAAAATTGGATTTTTTCTAAGTACAAAATCGAGAGAGGCTAAAAATCACCTCTTTTACCTTCTCTCGATCGGACACTTAGAAAAAAAAAAAAAAAAAAAAAAAAATTTGGATTTTTTCTAAGTACAAAATCGAGAGAGGCTAAAAATCACCTCTTTTTCCTTCTCTCGATCAGACACTTAGAAAAAAAACGGAAAAAAAAAAAAAAAAAATTGGATTTTTTCTAAGTACAAAATCGAGAGAGGCTAAAAATCACCTCTTTTTCCTTCTCTCGATCAGACACTTAGAAAAAAAACGGAAAAAAAAAAAAAAAAATTTGGATTTTTTCTAAGTACAAAATCGAGAGAGGCTAAAAATCACCTCTTTTTCCTTCTCTCGATCGGACACTTAGAAAAAAAACGGAAAAAAAAAAAAAAAAATTTGGATTTTTTCTAAGTACAAAATCGAGAGAGGCTAAAAATCACCTCTTTTTCCTTCTCTCGATCAGACACTTAGAAAAAAAACGGAAAAAAAAAAAAAAAAAATTTAGATTTTTTCTAAGTACAAAATCGAGAGAGGCTAAAAATCACCTCTTTTTCCTTCTCTCGATCAGACACTTAGAAAAAAAACGGAAAAAAAAAAAAAAAAAATTGGATTTTTTGTAAGTACAAAATCGAGAGAGGCTAAAAATCACCTCTTTTTCCTTCTCTCGATCGGACACTTAGAAAAAAAAAAAAAAAAAAAAAAAATTTGGATTTTTTCTAAGTACAAAATCGAGAGAGGCTAAAAATCACCTCTTTTTCCTTCTCTCGATCAGACACTTAGAAAAAAAATGGAAAAAAAAAAAAAAAAAATTTGGATTTTTTCTAACTACAAAATCGAGAGAGGCTAAAAATCACCTCTTTTTCCTTCTCTCGATCAGACACTTAGAAAAAAAACGGAAAAAAAAAAAAAAAAAATTTGGATTTTTTCTAAGTACAAAATCGAGAGAGGCTAAAAATCACCTCTTTTTCCTTCTCTCGATCAGACACTTAGAAAAATAACGGAAAAAAAAAAAAAAAAATTTGGATTTTTTCTAAGTACAAAATCGAGAGAGGCTAAAAATCACCTCTTTTTCCTTCTCTCGATCAGACACTTAGAAAAAAAACGGAAAAAAAAAAAAAAAAATTTGGATTTTTTCTAAGTACAAAATCGAGAGAGGCTAAAAATCACCTCTTTTACCTTCTCTCGATCGGACACTTAGAAAAAAAAAAAAAAAAAAAAAAAAATTTGGATTTTTTCTAAGTACAAAATCGAGAGAGGCTAAAAATCACCTCTTTTTCCTTCTCTCGATCAGACACTTAGAAAAAAAACGGAAAAAAAAAAAAAAAAATTTGGATTTTTTCTAAGTACAAAATCGAGAGAGGCTAAAAATCACCTCTTTTTCCTTCTCTCGATCAGACACTTAGAAAAAAAACGGAAAAAAAAAAAAAAAAAATTTGGATTTTTTCTAAGTACAAAATCGAGAGAGGCTAAAAATCACCTCTTTTTCCTTCTCTCGATCGGACACTTAGAAAAAAAAAAAAAAAAAAAAAAAAAATTGGGATTTTTTCTAAGTACAAAATCGAGAGAGGCTAAAAATCACCTCTTTTTCCTTCTCTCGATCAGACACTTAGAAAAAAAACGGAAAAAAAAAAAAAAAAATTTGGATTTTTTCTAAGTACAAAATCGAGAGAGGCTAAAAATCACCTCTTTTTCCTTCTCTCGATCAGACACTTAGAAAAAAAACGGAAAAAAAAAAAAAAAAATTTGGATTTTTTCTAAGTACAAAATCGAGAGAGGCTAAAAATCACCTCTTTTTCCTTCTCTCGATCGGACACTTAGAAAAAAAACCAAAAAAAAAAAAAAAAAATTTGGATTTTTTCTAAGTACAAAATCGAGAGAGGCTAAAATCACCTCTTTTCCTTCTCTCGATCAGACACTTAGAAAAAAAACGGAAAAAAAAAAAAAAAATTTGGATTTTTTCTAAGTACAAAATCGAGAGAGGCTAAAAATCACCTCTTTTTCCTTCTCTCGATCGGACACTTAGAAAAAAAAAAATAAATAAATAAAATTGGATTTTTTCTAAGTACAAAATCGAGAGAGGCTAAAATCACCTCTTTTTCCTTCTCTCGATCAGACACTTAGAAAAAAAACGGAAAAAAAAAAAAAAAAAATTTGGATTTTTTCTAAGTACAAAATCGAGAGAGGCTAAAAATCACCTCTTTTTCCTTCTCTCGATCAGACACTTAGAAAAAAACGGAAAAAAAAAAAAAAAAAATTGGATTTTTTCCAAGTAAAAAATCGAGAGAGGCTAAAAATCACCTCTTTTTCCTTCTCTCGATCGGACACTTAGAAAAAAAAAAAAAAAAAAAAAAAAATTGGATTTTTTCTAAGTACAAAATCGAGAGAGGCTAAAAATCACCTCTTTTTCCTTCTCTCGATCAG
This sequence comes from Entelurus aequoreus, assembly GCF_033978785.1. Taxonomy (NCBI): domain Eukaryota; kingdom Metazoa; phylum Chordata; class Actinopteri; order Syngnathiformes; family Syngnathidae; genus Entelurus; species Entelurus aequoreus. Next base: position 9,103 of record NW_026908106.1, on the reverse strand, counting down.
ACACTTAGAAAAAAAACGGAAAAAAAAAAAAAAAAAATTTGGAATTTTTCTAACTACAAAATCGAGAGAGGCTAAAAATCACCTCTTTTTCCTTCTCTCGATCGGACACTTAGAAAAAAAAAAAAAAAAAAAAAAATTGGATTTTTTCTAAGTACAAAATCGAGAGAGGCTAAAAATCACCTCTTTTTCCTTCTCTCGATCAGACACTTAGAAAAAAAACGGGGAAAAAAAAAAAAAAAAAATTGGATTTTTTCTCAGTACAAAATCGAGAGAGGCTAAAAATCACCTCTTTTTCCTTCTCTCGATCAGACACTTAGAAAAAAAACGGAAAAAAAAAAAAAAAATTTGGATTTTTTCTAAATACAAAATCGAGAGAGGCTAAAAATCACCTCTTTTTCCTTCTCTCGATCAGACACTTAGAAAAAAAACGGAAAAAAAAAAAAAAAAAATTTGGATTTTTTCTAAGTACAAAATCGAGAGAGGCTAAAAATCACCTCTTTTTCCTTCTCTCGATCAGACACTTAGAAAAAAAACGGAAAAAAAAAAAAAAAAAATTTGGATTTTTTCTAAGTACAAAATCGAGAGAGGCTAAAAATCACCTCTTTTTCCTTCTCTCGATCAGACACTTAGAAAAAAAACGGAAAAAAAAAAAAAAAAATTTGGATTTTTTCTAAGTACAAAATCGAGAGAGGCTAAAAATCACCTCTTTTTCCTTCTCTCGATCGGACACTTAGAAAAAAAAAAAAAAAAAAAAAAAAAAATTTTGATTTTTTCTAAGTACAAAATCGAGAGAGGCTAAAAATCACCTCTTTTTCCTTCTCTCGATCAGACACTTAGAAAAAAAACGGAAAAAAAAAAAAAAAAATTTGGATTTTTTGTAAGTACAAAATCGAGAGAGGCTAAAAATCACCTCTTTTTCCTTCTCTCGATCGGACACTTAGAAAAAAAAAAAAAAAAAAAAAAAATTTGGATTTTTTCTAAGTACAAAATCGAGAGAGGCTAAAAATCACCTCTTTTTCCTTCTCTCGATCGGACACTTAGAAAAAAAAAAAAAAAAAAAAAAAAAATTTGGATTTTTTCTAAGTACAAAATCGAGAGAGGCTAAAAATCACCTCTTTTTCCTTCTCTCGATCGGATACTTAGAAAAAAAAAAAAAAAAAAAAAAAATTGGATTTTTTGTAAGTACAAAATCGAGAGAGGCTAAAAATCACCTCTTTTCCTTCTCTCGATCAGACACTTAGAAAAAAAATGGAAAAAAAAAAATAAAAAATTTGGATTTTTTCTAACTACAAAATCGAGAGAGGCTAAAAATCACCTCTTTTTCCTTCTCTCGATCAGACACTTAGAAAAAAACGGAAAAAAAAAAAAAAAAAAATTTGGATTTTTTCTAAGTACAAATCGAGAGAGGCTAAAAATCACCTCTTTTTCCTTCTCTCGATCAGACACTTAGAAAAAAAAACGGAAAAAAAAAAAATAAATTTGGATTTTTTGTAAGTACAAAATCGAGAGAGGCTAAAAATCACCTCTTTTTCCTTCTCTCGATCGGACACTTAGAAAAAAAAAAAAAAAAAAAAAAAAAATTTTGATTTTTTCTAAGTACAAAATCGAGAGAGGCTAAAAATCACCTCTTTTTCCTTCCTCGATCAGACACTTAGAAAAAAAACGGAAAAAAAAAAAAAAAATTTGGATTTTTGTAAGTACAAAATCGAGAGAGGCTAAAAATCACCTCTTTTCCTTCTCTCGATCGGACACTTAGAAAAAAAAAAAAAAAAAAAAAAAAATTTGGATTTTTTCTAAGTACAAAATCGAGAGAGGCTAAAAATCACCTCTTTTTCCTTCTCTCGATCAGACACTTAGAAAAAAACGGAAAAAAAAAAAAAAAAAATTTGATTTTTTCTAAGTACAAAATCGAGAGAGGCTAAAAATCACCTCTTTTTCCTTCTCTCGATCGGACACTTAGAAAAAAAAAAAAAAAAAAAAAAATTGGATTTTTTCTAAGTACAAAATCGAGAGAGGCTAAAAATCACCTCTTTTTCCTTCTCTCGATCAGACACTTAGAAAAAAAATGGAAAAAAAAAAAAAAAAATTTGGATTTTTTCTAACTACAAAATCGAGAGAGGCTAAAAATCACCTCTTTTTCCTTCTCTCGATCAGACACTTAGAAAAAAAACGGAAAAAAAAAAAAATAAAATTTGGATTTTTTCTAAGTACAAAATCGAGAGAGGCTAAAAATCACCTCTTTTTCCTTCTCTCGATCAGACACTTAGAAAAAAAACGGAAAAAAAAAAAAAAAAATTTGGATTTTTGTAAGTACAAAATCGAGAGAGGCTAAAAATCACCTCTTTTTCCTTCTCTCGATCGGACACTTAGAAAAAAAAAAAAAAAAAAAAAAAAATTTGGATTTTTTCTAAGTACAAAATCGAGAGAGGCTAAAAATCACCTCTTTTTCCTTCTCTCGATCAGACACTTAGAAAAAAAACGGAAAAAAAAAAAAAAAAATTTGGATTTTTTCTAAGTACAAAATCGAGAGAGGCTAAAAATCACCTCTTTTTCCTTCTCTCGATCGGACACTTAGAAAAAAAAAAAAAAAAAAAAAAAAATTGGATTTTTTCTAAGTACAAATCGAGAGAGGCTAAAAATCACCTCTTTTTCCTTCTCTCGATCAGACACTTAGAAAAAAAATGGAAAAAAAAAAAAAAAATTTGGATTTTTTCTAACTACAAAATCGAGAGAGGCTAAAAATCACCTCTTTTTCCTTCTCTCGATCAGACACTTAGAAAAAAAACGGAAAAAAAAAAAAAAAAAAATTGGATTTTTTCTAAGTACAAAATCGAGAGAGGCTAAAAATCACCTCTTTTTCCTTCTCTCGATCGGACACTTAGAAAAAAAAAAATAAATAAAAAAAAATTGGGATTTTTTCTAAGTACAAAATCGAGAGAGGCTAAAAATCACCTCTTTTTCCTTCTCTCGATCAGACACTTAGAAAAAAAACGGGAAAAAAATAAAAAATTTGGATTTTTCTAAGTACAAAATCGAGAAAGGCTAAAAATCACCTCTTTTTCCTTCTCTCGATCGGACACTTAGAAAAAAAAAAAAAAAAAAAAAATTTGATTTTTTCTAAGTACAAAATCGAGAGAGGCTAAAAATCACCTCTTTTTCCTTCTCTCGATCAGACACTAAAAAATACGAAAAAAAAAAAAAAAAATTTGGATTTTTTCTAAGTACAAAATCGAGAGAGGCTAAAAATCACCTCTTTTTCCTTCTCTCGATCAGACACTTAGAAAAAAAACGGAAAAAAAAAAAAAAAAATTGGGATTTTTTCTAAGTACAAAATCGAGAGAGGCTAAAAATCACCTCTTTTTCCTTCTCTCGATCGGACACTTAGAAAAAAAAAAAAAAAAAAAAAAATTGGATTTTTTCTAAGTACAAAATCGAGAGAGGCTAAAAATCACCTCTTTTTCCTTCTCTCGATCAGACACTTAGAAAAAAAACGGAAAAAAAAAAAAAAAAAATTTGGATTTTTCTAAGTACAAAATCGAGAGAGGCTAAAAATCACCTCTTTTTCCTTCTCTCGATCAGACACTTAGAAAAAAAACGGAAAAAAAAAAAAAAAATTTGGATTTTTTCTAAGTACAAAATCGAGAGAGGCTAAAAATCACCTCTTTTTCCTTCTCTCGATCGGACACTTAGAAAAAAAAAAAAAAAAAAAAAATTTGGATTTTTTCTAAGTACAAAATCGAGAGAGGCTAAAATCACCTCTTTTTCCTTCTCTCGATCGACACTAGAAAAAAAAAAAAAAAAAAAAAAAAAATTTGGATTTTTTCTAAGTACAAAATCGAGGGAGGCTAAAAATCACCTCTTTTTCCTTCTCTCGATCAGACACTTAGAAAAAAAACGGAAAAAAAAAAAAAATAAAATTTGGATTTTTTCTAAGTACAAAATCGAGAGAGGCTAAAATCACCTCTTTTTCCTTCTCTCGATCGGACACTTAGAAAAAAAAAAAAAAAAAAAAAAAATTGGATTTTTTCTAAGTACAAAATCGAGAGAGGCTAAAAATCACCTCTTTTTCCTTCTCTCGATCAGACACTTAGAAAAAAAACGGAAAAAAAAAAAAAAAAATTTGGATTTTTTCTAACTACAAAATCGAGAGAGGCTAAAAATCACCTCTTTTTCCTTCTCTCGATCAGAAACTTAGAAAAAAAACGGAAAAAAAAAAAAAAAAAAAATTGGATTTTTTCTAAGTACAAAATCGAGAGAGGCTAAAAATCACCTCTTTTTCCTTCTCTCGATCAGACACTTAGAAAAATAACGGAAAAAAAAAAAAAAAAATTGGATTTTTTCTAAGTACAAAATCGAGAGAGGCTAAAAATCACCTCTTTTTCCTTCTCTCGATCAGACACTTAGAAAAAAAACGGAAAAAAAAAAAAAAAAAATTTGGATTTTTTCTAAGTACAAAATCGAGAGAGGCTAAAAATCACCTCTTTTACCTTCTCTCGATCGGACACTTAGAAAAAAAAAAAAAAAAAAAAAAATTTGGATTTTTTCTAAGTACAAAATCGAGAGAGGCTAAAAATCACCTCTTTTTCCTTCTCTCGATCAGACACTTAGAAAAAAAACGAAAAAAAAAAAAAAAAATTGGATTTTTTCTAAGTACAAAATCGAGAGAGGCTAAAAATCACCTCTTTTTCCTTCTCTCGATCAGACACTTAGAAAAAAAACGGAAAAAAAAAAAAAAAATTTGGATTTTTTCTAAGTACAAAAATCGAGAGAGGCTAAAAATCACCTCTTTTTCCTTCTCTCGATCGGACACTTAGAAAAAAAAAAATAAATAAAATAAAAAATTTGGATTTTTTCTAAGTACAAATCGAGAGAGGCTAAAAATCACCTCTTTTCCTTCTCTCGATCAGACACTTAGAAAAAAAAACGGAAAAAAAAAAAAAAAAATTTGGATTTTTTGTAAGTACAAAATCGAGAGAGGCTAAAAATCACCTCTTTTTCCTTCTCTCGATCGGACACTTAGAAAAAAAAAAAAAAAAAAAAAAAAATTTGGATTTTTTCTAAGTACAAATCGAGAGAGGCTAAAAATCACCTCTTTTTCCTTCTCTCGATCAGCACTTAGAAAAAAAAACGGAAAAAAAAAAAAAAATTGGATTTTTTCTAAGTACAAAATCGAGAGAGGCTAAAATCACCTCTTTTTCCTTCTCTCGATCGGACACTTAGAAAAAAAAAAAAAAAAAAAAAAAAAAATTGGATTTTTTCTAAGTACAAAATCGAGAGAGGCTAAAAATCACCTCTTTTTCCTTCTCTCGATCAGACACTTAGAAAAAAAACGAAAAAAAAAAAAAAAAAAAATTTGGATTTTTTCTAAGTACAAAATCGAGAGAGGCTAAAAATCACCTCTTTTTCCTTCTCTCGATCAGACACTTAGAAAAATAACGGAAAAAAAAAAAAAAAAATTGGATTTTTTCTAAGTACAAAATCGAGAGAGGCTAAAAATCACCTCTTTTACCTTCTCTCGATCGGACACTTAGAAAAAAAAAAAAAAAAAAAAAAAAAAAATTTGGATTTTTTCTAAGTACAAAATCGAGAGAGGCTAAAATCACCTCTTTTTCCTTCTCTCGATCAGACACTTAGAAAAAAAACGGAAAAAAAAAAAATAAATTTGGATTTTTTCTAAGTACAAAATCGAGAGAGGCTAAAATCACCTCTTTTTCCTTCTCTCGATCAGACACTTAGAAAAAAAACGGAAAAAAAAAAAAAAAAATTTGGATTTTTTCTAAGTACAAAATCGAGAGAGGCTAAAAATCACCTCTTTTTCTTCTCTCGATCGGACACTTAGAAAAAAAAAAAAAAAAAAAAAAAAAAAATTTGATTTTTTCTAAGTACAAAATCGAGAGAGGCTAAAAATCACCTCTTTTTCCTTCTCTCGATCAGACACTTAGAAAAAAAACGGAAAAAAAAAAAAAAAAATTGGATTTTTCTAAGTACAAAATCGAGAGAGGCTAAAAATCACCTCTTTTTCCTTCTCTCGATCGGACACTTAGAAAAAAAAAAAAAAAAAAAAAAAAATTTGGATTTTTTCTAAGTACAAATCGAGAGAGGCTAAAAATCACCTCTTTTTCCTTCTCTCGATCAGACACTTAGAAAAAAAACCAAAAAAAAAAAAAAAAATTTGGATTTTTTCTAAGTACAAAATCGAGAGAGGCTAAAAATCACCTCTTTTTCCTTCTCTCGATCAGACACTTAGAAAAAAAACGGAAAAAAAAAAAAAAAAAATTTGGATTTTTTCTAAGTACAAAATCGAGAGAGGCTAAAAATCACCTCTTTTCCTTCTCTCGATCGGACACTTAGAAAAAAAAAAAAAAAAAAAAAAATTTGGATTTTTTCTAAGTACAAAATCGAGAGAGGCTAAAAATCACCTCTTTTTCCTTCTCTCGATCAGACACTTAGAAAAAAAACGGAAAAAAAAAAAAAAAAATTTGATTTTTTCTAAGTACAAAATACGAGAGAGGCTAAAAATCACCTCTTTTTCCTTCTCTCGATCAGACACTTAGAAAAAAAACGGGAAAAAAAAAAAAATTTGGATTTTTTGTAAGTACAAATCGAGAGAGGCTAAAAATCACCTCTTTTTCCTTCTCTCGATCGGACACTTAGAAAAAAAAAAAAAAAAAAAAAAATTTGGATTTTTTCTAAGTACAAAATCGAGAGAGGCTAAAATCACCTCTTTTTCCTTCTCTCGATCAGACACTTAGAAAAAAAACGGAAAAAAAAAAAAAAAAAATTTGGATTTTTTCTAAGTACAAAATCGAGAGAGGCTAAAAATCACCTCTTTTTCCTTCTCTCGATCGGACAAGTAGAAAAAAAAAAAAAAAAAAAAAAAATTTGATTTTTTCTAGTACAAAATCGAGAGAGGCTAAAATCACCTCTTTTTCTTCTCTCGATCAGACACTTAGAAAAAAAATGGAAAAAAAAAAAAAAAAATTTGGATTTTTTCTAACTACAAAATCGAGAGAGGCTAAAAATCACCTCTTTTTCCTTCTCTCGATCAGACACTTAGAAAAAAAACGGAAAAAAAAAAAAAAAAAAATTGGATTTTTTCTAAGTACAAAATCGAGAGAGGCTAAAAATCACCTCTTTTTCCTTCTCTCGATCAGACACTTAGAAAAATAACGGAAAAAAAAAAAAAAAAAATTTGGATTTTTTCTAAGTACAAAATCAGAAAAAAAACGGAAAAAAAAAAAAAAAAAATTGGATTTTTTCTAAGTACAAAATCGAGAGAGGCTAAAAATCACCTCTTTTTCCTTCTCTCGATCAGACACTTAGAAAAAAAACGGAAAAAAAAAAATAAAAATTTGGATTTTTTCTAAGTACAAAATCGAGAGAGGCTAAAAATCACCTCTTTTTCCTTCTCTCGATCGGACACTTAGAAAAAAAAAAAAAAAAAAAAAAAAATTTGGATTTTTTCTAAGTACAAAATCGAGAGAGGCTAAAAATCACCTCTTTTTCCTTCTCTCGATCAGACACTTAGAAAAAAAACCGAAAAAAAAAAAAAAAAAAATTTGGATTTTTTCTAAGTACAAAATCGAGAGAGGCTAAAAATCACCTCTTTTTCCTTCTCTCGATCAGACACTTAGAAAAAAAACGGAAAAAAAAAAAAAAAAAATTTGGATTTTTTCTAAGTACAAAATCGAGAGAGGCTAAAAATCACCTCTTTTTCCTTCTCTCGATCAGACACTTAGAAAAAAAACGGAAAAAAAAAAAAAAAAAATTTGGATTTTTTCTAAGTACAAAATCGAGAGAGGCTAAAAATCACCTCTTTTTCCTTCTCTCGATCGGACTCTTAGAAAAAAAAAAAAAAAAAAAAAATTTGGATTTTTTCTAAGTACAAAATCGAGAGAGGCTAAAAATCACCTCTTTTTCCTTCTCTCGATCAGACACTTAGAAAAAAAACGGAAAAAAAAAAAAAAAAATTTGGATTTTTTCTAACTACAAAATCGAGAGAGGCTAAAAATCACCTCTTTTTCCTTCTCTCGATCGGACACTTAGAAAAAAAAAAAAAAAAAAAAAAAATTGGATTTTTTCTAAGTACAAAATCGAGAGAGGCTAAAAATCACCTCTTTTTCCTTCTCTCGATCAGACACTTAGAAAAAAAACGGGAAAAAAAAAAAATAAAATTTGGATTTTTTCTCAGTACAAAATCGAGAGAGGCTAAAAATCACCTCTTTTTCCTTCTCTCGATCAGACACTTAGAAAAAAAACGGAAAAAAAAAAAAAAAATTTGGATTTTTTCTAACTACAAAATCGAGAGAGGCTAAAAATCACCTCTTTTTCCTTCTCTCGATCAGACACTTAGAAAAAAAACGGAAAAAAAAAAAAAAAAATTGGATTTTTTCTAAGTACAAAATCGAGAGAGGCTAAAAATCACCTCTTTTTCCTTCTCTCGATCAGACACTTAGAAAAAAAACGGAAAAAAAAAAAAAAAAAATTGGATTTTTTCTAAGTACAAAATCGAGAGAGGCTAAAAATCACCTCTTTTTCCTTCTCTCGATCGGACACTTAGAAAAAAAAAAAAAAAAAAAAAAAAAAATTTTGATTTTTTCTAAGTACAAAATCGAGAGAGGCTAAAAATCACCTCTTTTTCCTTCTCTCGATCAGACACTTAGAAAAAAAACGGAAAAAAAAAAAAAAAATTTGGATTTTTTGTAAGTACAAAATCGAGAGAGGCTAAAAATCACCTCTTTTTCCTTCTCTCGATCGGACACTTAGAAAAAAAAAAAAAAAAAAAAAAAAAAAATTGGATTTTTTCTAAGTACAAAATCGAGAGAGGCTAAAAATCACCTCTTTTTCCTTCTCTCGATCAGACACTTAGAAAAAAAACGGAAAAAAAAAAAAAAAAATTTGGATTTTTTCTTAGTACAAAATCGAGAGAGGCTAAAAATCACCTCTTTTTCCTTCTCTCGATTATGATACTTAGAAAAAAAAAAAAAAAAAAAAAAATTGGATTTTTTCTAAGTACAAAATCGAGAGAGGCTAAAAATCACCTCTTTTTCCTTCTCTCGATCAGACACTTAGAAAAAAAATGGAAAAAAAAAAATAAAAAATT